>NC_028648.1:165131-215993 GCF_001406875.1 Solanum pennellii | reverse complement strand
TGGGGGATGAGATTGAGAAATTTGTTTGGGGGGTTGGGGGGGTGGGGGGATAGGGAAAAGATTAAAAAATAAGAAAAAGGTTGGAACAATTGACACTCTTTTTATAAGATAATTAAGGTTATGATAATTGCAAATTCAATAAAATTAGAAATAATTTGTCACGATTTTAACTGTCGTGAGTGACTTCACACTAAACCACCTGATTGAAGAATTAAAGTCTAAATCGAAACCAACACAATATCATCGTAAAAACCAAGTTTATCATATAAAATAAGGAAAAAAAATTTTAGTCACTAATGAAACGAGGCCTCATAAACTCAATTCAATAATCTATAAAAATTCAATGTGGAAATATCCTTTAAGAATCGAAAGTTATTATACGAGAACTCTAAACAATTAAACTGGGATGTAATCCTGAAACTAAATGAAAATTAAAGTTTAAATGTCTGTGTCCGAAAAGAAGGACAAGAAGATGTGGAAGAATCAACAGAAGCCTGAAAAATGTAGCTTACCCTTGAATTCAGAATCAAGTATCCTTCAACTGAGATCACAGAGTGGAAGATGCCTTATACTCAATCAAAAAAAGAACAAGTACAGTATCAAATACACAAACAATGATATACTAATAGGATCACACGATCAATACATAATATAAGTAAATAGTTCATCACAAAACAGTACCATAGAACAATAAATATAACAAGAATATCAAACCACATACAGTCTCAATCACATGCAATGAAACAACAATGCCTGGAGCATGTACCACATGATTATAAATGCTCATTTATACTATCCGTTTAAAATTTGGTTAATTTATGACATTTTCGTTTGAGAAAGGTTCATTCATACCATTATTTGTTAACTTAAATAATATAGATGATCCAAACTTTAAATAGGTGACATAGATGGGCCTTATCTCAAAGACCGCATATATATTTGTGTCTTTTCTTTTTATAAAAAAAAATTAATTTACGATGTGACCTCCATAATTGATCACGGGTGCAAAATAATGTTTTAAAATCAAACTTTATTTAATTAATAACATGAACGAGCCTTTTTTGTCAAACAAAAATGATATAAATTTGAACTTATAGTAACACATACAAGTATTTTTCCTTTTTAACATAATCCTATATTAATATAATGTTAGGGGTAGAGTTGGTAGTGTGTAAATTAAACGCTCCGCAGCGCCAGATCCCTATTTCAAAAAATTTCGAACTCTTGAGCATCCATCCCCTTCCCCCTCCCCTTCTTCCTCCTCCAACTACGCCGTCGTTTCATCCTAAATCCACCGCCGATTACGGCTGAGAAGTTGAATCATTTTCGCCCTTGTTTGCTTTCATACATTAGTTTTTGTTTATTGCCGTTATTCAATGTTTCAGCACCTTTACTGCAAAATTCAAAGCAAACGGTAGTAGATGTAGAAGAATGTTGTTGTTTTGAGTTTCAATTCACGGTCCCACATCCATAAATTTCTCCGATATCCCATTCCCCCCTTTCTCTCTTTGTTACCATAATTTCAAATGGCTCCTAAGAACCAGAACAAGCCGCCACTTCGTACTCTTTCAGCACCCCCTTCTGATGTAAGTTTTCTCCAGAACCCATTTTTACTCTATATATCCTCATCGGTTTGTACTTTGTTATGCTCATTTCTTCTGATCGTGTAGTTGAAATTGACGAATTTCACATTTCTGTGCACTTTAGGACTCATTTTTTATCCTACCTTTCAATGTTTTTGCTTTTTTTGCTGTGGAATTTCATTTTCTCTACTGGGTGTTTCTATTTTTGATGTTCATGGTCAAAATTTCCTAATTTGATTGTGTGGGTTCGGTTATTGTGATGTTTAAGTGAAGAAGTTCCTAATTTTGGATAGTTTACTGTTTTTGGTTTGCAGAGTAACTACACAGCAGGTGAGGTTTCATTAGAGAAGAGAAGGAGAATAGGGAATCCAAAAATGCCGTCCACAGCTACTGGTGCAAGAACCCGGCAGGCATTAGCAGTGGTGAATGAGGTTGCAGATGTGCCTCCCACTAGTGGTCCGCCAAGTAATGCAGGTTCAGACGGCGGGATAGTTGAGTTTAGCAAAGAAGAAGTTGAAGCTTTACTCACTGAGAAATTGAAAACCAAGAACAAGTATAATACAAAGGTAAGTGGATGAACTATTCTTCAGATTAATGGTAATACTGGTATGAATGTGGTTGTAGTTTTGGTTATTTTGTTAATTAAGGTGCTAACAGTAAAGTTAATAGAAGTAGCCAATTCTGTGCGTGGAAAGTTAACTGTTTTCATATTAACTGAATATGTATCTGCTTAATGTATATTGATGCAAAGATTTCTACTGCTTCTATTAGGAAAAGTGTGATCTTATGTCAGATTATATAAGAAGGCTCAAGTTATGTATTAAGTGGTTCCAGCAGCTAGAAGGAAACTATGTTACAGAACAGGCATCACTTAGCGGCATGTTAGAGTCAGCTGAGAAAAAATGCAATGAGATGGGTATGGTGGTGTTGCAATAGTATGAGTTTGTACCTTGGAATGAATTTTAGACTTATATTGCTTTTTCGTTTTGTTTTAGAGGTGGTAATGAATGTTAAAGAGGAAGAGTTGAATGCGATCATCATGGAGTTGAGAAAAAATATTGAGGCACTCCAGGAAAAGTTTGCCAAGGAGGAGGCAGCCAAGTTGGTAGGCTTTGCAGGGCAATGATCATTAAATTTCTATATTTCTTACTTCATAGATTTAATTTTCTCTAATTGCGAATTTGTTCGTCAGGAAGCAGTGGATTCTTATAATAGAGAGAAACATGCCAGGGATACAGCAGAGAAACTGCAAGTTTCCCTTTCAGAAGAGCTCAAAAGAGCTCAACAAGACACTGCAAGTGCAAATCAGAAGGTAAGAAAGAATCTCAGGCATATTGGTTTGGCTTCATTACAGTTTTGAATCCATTGGTAAGAACATAGCTTAAAAATCCTAATATCTGCAGATCCAGTCACTAAGTAATACATACAAGGGGTTACAAGAGTACAACAAAAATTTACAGGATTATAACAGTAGGCTCCAGAAAGACCTTGGTACAGTCAATGAAACACTGAAGCGCGTGGAGACAGAGAAAGCTGCAGTGGTTGAAAATCTCAGTGGACTAAGGGGTCATTATACTTCTTTACAGGAACAGCTCACTTCTTCTAGAGTAAGTCTTTGATTAGTTTTTCTTCTGCTTTTGTTATTAAAGTTGCTAGTGATACTTTCATGAAGTATTGCTTCATTCAGGAAAATTTAACATCTTTCAATGTTTGTTTTGTTCATTTCTGCAAACTGTCCAGAATTGTATTGTTTTACAACTCTTTTCAGATTTTTGAATGACGGTTTATGAATATTATAGATGTTCTTTCTCTCATTTTCTGCTCGATGATGGTGTTGCATGCATTCTAATCGGGTGATTAATTTAATGATTTTATTTGGGGTTTTCATGATATGTAACTCCAAATGTTCATCTTGATTATCTGGACTACGCAGCTTTATAGATAAGGTGTGTCATCAACTAATTCGTGTTCTTATTTTGCCTTTCGATTTCGTAAGGCTGTTCAGGATGAGTCTGTCAAACAAAAAGAGGCTTTAGCAAGTGAAGTAGGATTCTTGCGAGGAGATCTGCAAAAAATGAGGGATGATCGTGATCAGCAATCGTTACAAGTTCAGGTTCTAACAGATGAAGTGATAAAATATAAGGAATGCACTGGAAAATCTATTGCCGAGTTAGAAGGCATGGCGATAAAGACCAATCAGCTTGAGGTTTGTCTGTTTTGATTTACCAACTAGGCAAACCCAAATATATGCGTACATCAGATAATAATTTATCCAAAGATAATTGTGCATCAGATAATAATCTCTTCCTGAATTAATTTGCAGGAGACATGTTTGTCTCAGTGTGAACAAGTAAAGAGATTGCAGCAACAACTTGCCTTTGCGGAGAAAAAACTTGAGGTGACAGCATTTCTATGACCCTTGTTTGTTTGAATTTACCGTGTAATATCCAACGAGCTTTTAGAAGATATATTTCTCAAATATTTCAAATGTTTAATCACTTTGTTAGATGTCCGACATGTCTGCTGTGAGGACAAAAGAAGAATATGAAGAGCAGAAGAATGTTATTTTCGACTTGCAGAACCGTCTTGCTGATGCCGAAACTAAAATTGTTGAAGGAGAGAAACTGCGCAAGAAACTGCACAATACTATTCTGGTACTTTATGATCACTAATGTGAAGCTACCTTAAATTGACTTTTGGATTCAAAAATTAGATGTTCGTTCTGAATCTTCTGCCAATGCAGGAATTGAAAGGCAACATTAGAGTTTTCTGCAGGGTGAGGCCATTATTGTCCAATGACGCTGTCAGTGCAGAAACAAAGGTTATCTCTTTTCCAACTTCAACGGAAGCACAAGGAAGAGGCATCGATTTGATCCAAAATGGTGTGCACTTGTTTCTAATGCACTCAACCAGCAAGAATTTGTGTGTTTCCTCTTCTAATTTAGTTTTTATTTTGACAATGAACTTCGAACTTTGTGTTATTTAAAGGACAAAAACAATCATTCACATTTGACAAAGTATTCATGCCTGAGGCTTCACAAGAAGATGTTTTTGTTGAGATATCCCAACTTGTACAGAGTGCTCTTGACGGTTATAAGGTGAGATATGTTTAAATTTTGTGCCCTACCGCAAATGACGTCTAAGTCTTGCAAAAGAATCAATACGCTGTATCATTCTTAGTTGTGTGCTCTTTGTTTCTGGCTAACTGGTGTTACACGTAAAATATAAACATTGATTAGATCTCTAAAGTTCCAAATTGTCGCTGAATGAGAAAGCAAATGTTTATCTGCAGCCTCACAAAAATTGTTAGCTTATTACCCTCCTTTTCCTTTTCAGGTTTGCATATTTGCTTATGGTCAGACTGGTTCCGGTAAAACTCACACAATGGTGGGCAAGCCAGACTCTGATAATCAGAAAGGGCTTATTCCACGCTCTTTAGAGCAGGTATTTGAGACCAGGCAGTCTCTTCAAAACCAAGGGTGGAACTATAAAATGCAGGTTAGTAATGGAGGTTTGTAATGCCATTTCTCAATTTGATTTGTTTCTTTTCTCTGAAAGTGTTTTCACCATATTTCAGGTCTCAATGCTTGAAATTTACAATGAAACTATTCGGGATCTTTTATCAACATCAAATTCATCTAGTTTTGATGCATCCCGACCAGAACATGTAGGAAAGCAATATGCCATCAAGCATGATGTGAATGGCAATACCCATGTATCCGACCTGACAATTGTGGATGTTCATTGCTATAGTCAGGTTTCTAAACTTTTTGGGCTGGCAGCAGAAAGCAGGTAAAACCACCTGGTTATATTTTCTTCAATCTTTCTAGCAATTTAGTATGTCATCTGTCACGACCCAAACTAGGGGGCCAAGACTGGCATCCAATCAAGTTTCTCCTGCTGAATGAATCCTTAACTTCTACAGCTATCATTGACAATGTGCATGGTAGTCATAAGTGAACATCACATCATTCGTATCTCACTTTTATTTCATGTAAATATCACGAGTCATAATTATTTAATAATTATCATAAGTATCACTTGAATCAAATTGTAGTCATAAAATTTATAGCACGGTAACACTCGTCCCCGCTCGTCCCCATAAGAGTGAATTCACAGAACAACCTTTAAGATATTTAAAACCCGTGAAACAAGCATTAATTGAGGGAAATCACTTCTTAAAGTTAGGTCTCCACTCACCTTGATCCTGAAATCACTTCTTAACACTCGTACATCATATCATTCTTGATGTACCCGCTTGTCAATTCACATTTTCACAATGCCCCAAATAACATTTGATCTATATACAAAATTGGTGAAGCTTTAGTGCTGTGCATCAAACTTAAATGGTTAAACCTCTCATTCATCCACTTTGAGGTGAGCCATTGCTAAAACCTCCACCAGATGGGTTACTAATCAAAATCAACTTACTTACATTCTATTATCAATATACCAAATTAAGTGAATAGGTTACCTCAAGGTACCAAAAGCATTGCTTCTTGAAATTTGAAGAAGTTGGGTGGAGTTTGAGTTCTAGAAAAGATCACAAAATTAAGGTGTTAACAATCAATTAACTCCTTATTTAACTTACTTTGGTGGTGGAATTGTGAATTGAGGTAAAAATATCATTACGAATTTTCACCTTAGACGTGTGTGGAAGAAGGGGTTGGGGGTTATTGTCAAACATAAAATTGGTGAAGCCTTATCTTGAGCATCAAATTTTAATGCCTCTTTATGTGATGAGATAAGTGAGGACCTTAGCCAACAGAGTTCGGGGTCCGCCCCAGGACATAAAAGATGAATAGTGAAAGATGAGGAAGAGTATACTCTGTAGCAACTAGCAAGATAGTAGTTCTCCTAGTCGACCTAGCAATTAGCATTAAATTTTTAATGCCTAGCTTGAAGTCTGGAGGGTTCTAAACTTCTAATGGTGGCCATTGCTTTTTAATGGCTATCATCAACCCAGTGGGTCAGCAAAAAATGCAATCATTCGGCGTAAACCATCTTCAATTGTACACACGGGTAAAATTGACATAACTTTGCACCGGACGTCTCATTGAAGAAACTTTTAAGCATTAGAAATTTAGATCCAAGAGCTACAAGTTTCTTCTGAAACCATAGGTGATCTTAATTTCTAAGGGTTGTGTACATTTGAAGTTAGGCTATGCTTACTTTGGACATCTTTCCATTAACATTAAAATCAAACTCCACTTAGTCTTTTACATCCCATTACCCCTGGATAATTTTTAAGCACTGAACACCTTCCCAACATATAAAACACATTATTTGTTTTAACTAAGAGCATGCATGTGAACTTAAAACTCAACGAAAATGTAGGGTGTATTACATCAGCCTTTGCATAAAATAGTCTTTTTATTTCTGTTTGATTTACTGCGAAACACTTCTTTTTGTCATTTGTACCTTTAATATGTTTGATATGCGATCACTTGTCATTTTATATATATATTACGGGTTCAAGTATTCTTATATTTGGACTGAAATGGAGTTAAAATTTGTGAGACCTGTGCTCTATTGAGTTATCGTTGTATTTCTTCTTTGTGTAGATCTGTTGGGAAGACTCAGATGAACCAACAGTCGTCAAGGAGCCATTTTGTCTTCACTCTGAGAATTTCTGGTGTGAATGAGGTTCGAGGACATTTACCTAACATTTAGCATGCCATTTTGATTGCCTCTTCTATAAGTATTTTCAGTTGACTAATAGTATCCTATCTTAGAGTACCGAGCAACAAGTACAAGGTGTACTCAATTTGATTGATCTCGCTGGAAGTGAACGTCTATCCAAGAGTGGGGCTACTGGAGATCGGCTAAAAGAAACTCAAGTATTTGCTTCACACTTTCAATCTCTTTTCAAGAACTTCCTACTTCCCAAGATGTTCTTCTAACTTATTTCCCTGTTATCCACGAGTTTCATTCAGGCCATCAATAAGAGTCTATCGTCTCTAAGTGATGTCATATTTGCTCTAGCAAAGAAAGAGGAGCATGTGCCTTTTAGGAACTCAAAGCTCACATACCTTCTCCAGGTAAAATGATTATTCAAGTTCCTAGTTAAAATACATGGTTCTGGTTAATTTCCTAGGCTGGTAAAGATAATACTTTTAGGTTTGATCTGTATATTCACACCTTTTGTTTCACACACCTGCTGATCGTCACATGTTTTACTCAGCCCTGTCTAGGTGGTAACTCGAAGACATTAATGTTTGTTAATGTTTCACCGGATCCTCCATCTGTGGGTGAATCCCTGTGTTCACTCCGATTTGCAGCGCGGGTTAATGCTTGTGAGATTGGGATCCCAAGGCGTCAAACTAGCTTGCGTCCCATAGATTCTCGCCTAAGCATTGGCTAACATTTTAGCGGAACACTCGTTCTAGCTTTTAGAATTGTTTTGTCTGTAATTCTGTATGGCAGTTTGATATTTAACTGAGAAACTATATTACCTCTAACAACATCCACCTCCAATTTGTATAGTGGATAAAGTATTGTCTTTGTATCAGTAATAGCATATGGGGCTTTGTATTACTATACTTGTCATTTTTTATGGGGAGTTAATTGTGTGATAATTTACCTCTTCTTTTTTATACCTTTCTTTGGAGAGAAGATTATTTTGTTGGAAATCTTCAGAGTGTGAAAAACAAAAACAAATTAATTCAAGTTGATCTCCAGGTTGCAAGTTAGTGTATTTTATTTGCAGTTCTGTTTTCTTGGAAGCATGCACTACAACGGTAAACAATTGTATCAAAATTCATTTAAATGATAAAATAATGTTATTACATTCTCTTAGTTGTTGAATTACATTTAAGTATTTAGATTTTTCTTCTCTTTATTTGAAGATATAATTTTGAATTAAAAATTCTACCTAAATGAGAAATTTATTTTTATCTTTAACTATTCAAGAAAATAACTTTTGTTTTTTTTATTATTTTTAGACCTTAAGTTGACTTATTATGATTTCATGTGTTAATTTTGATACCAAAGAATTTTACAATATCAAGTTGTGTGAGGCTACTGATGCTTCTCTATAGCCTTATCCAGATGAACACATGTTCCCAAAATTGCAAGTATTTTCTTTGCAAAAACTCTATTCCCTTGGGCAAGAATTGACTTCAAATGGCTTCTAATCTTGTAAAATTTCATCCTTCATTCCAGTTCAAGCTGAACACAACAAGTTCCTTATGTTTTTTAGGATCAAAACAACAACTTAACAATCTTTATCACTCTGTTTTCTTCACAAAACCCAAGTCAGATTTTTCACCTCTTCAATGTTCACTATCTTCTCCTACTCCACCTATAACTAAAGAAGATGCCATTTCTCAAGCAAAATTCTCTCTGTCAACTACTTTAGAGAAACCCCTTAACAATCCCAAACTTATAGGGAAAATCAAGAAACTCAAACAACCAAGATTTCGTGTCGAAATTCCAGTTGTTGATGACTCCCCATCTGCATTAGCCCAACTTGCTTTTGACATTTTTGGAGAAATGCCCATCAAAAGAAAAGCCCCAAAAATCAAGATTCTACTTTTATGGCCTAACAAAACCTTAACCCAAGCTGCACAAACAGAATTTGAAAAGAAGAAATCTTCAAACCCCAACATTGAAAATTTAGATATTTCATCAAGAATTGAAATTTCTGCTGATGTGGTAGTGTTTATGGCTCCAGAGGCTTCAAGATTGACTGTAATGAAGGAGATTTCTGATACATTGTACCCAAAGCCTGTGGTGATTTTTAATCCTAAATGGGGTTTTGATGAAGAAAGTAGTTTTGGTGAGTTGAGTGGATTTGTAGGTTCATTTGAGGTTGTGTATTCATTTATGGGATTGGAAGTTAGAGGGATATTGAGTAATAGAAAAGGGGTGATGTTTAAATGTGTTAAAGATGGGGTTTTGAGTGGTGAGAAATGGTATGTGTTCGTCGAAGAAGATGGAGAGTTGAAAGTGGTTTCAAGGTTTAAAACAAGGCCATCAATTGTTGAAGTTGAGAATGTTTTGTATAACTTGATGGCCGTGAATTCGCCAATCACGAAATCAGCTAAGTTCTTGAAAGATTTGGTGTCAAATGTTAGGGGAAAAAAGTAGAGCACAAGCAATTCAAGGTATTACAACTCACATCATTTCAACTTTAGGATAGCTATCATTTGCAATGATATTATTGTTTTTTCGAGATTTTGTTCTTCCTAGAACAGTTACAGTATGACGTCCATGTACTAGCTTTGCCAGGTTCAAAACTTTAACATGGAAGAACAAACAACAAACTATTGGCTGCATGAACTAAGCATCAACATATGTACTGTTATTGCAATGAGTAGAAAGATGTGTATGTGCTCTCTCATTTAGCCAATATGGTGATTCCGTTCCCTTTTTTTGAATCCTTATGAATAATTCTGCAAGATGTATCTGTGAACATACTTAACAGCATATTAAAGACAATGGCAACCTTTCAAGTTTCTGTGTAAGCATGGTTTAGTGAAAAACATCCATAAATCACAATTAGCAATCAAGTCATGTATAAGAATTAAATGCATGAAGTCACGATAACACTGGTCGCCACTAAAAGTTATAAATGTTGCCACGAAAGAAGTATTATTGGCAAGTTCAGTCGTCGCTAAAGTTGTAAATGTCGATAAAAAAAGTTATAAATGTTGCCACGAAAAAGAAGTATTAGTGGCAAGTTTAGGCGCTGCTAAAAATTTGAATTTAGTGACAACTTTAATTGCCCCTAAAAGCTATAAACTTTGCCACTAAAAGGAAGTATTAACGGCAATTATAGTCGCTGCTAAAAGCTATAAATGTTGACACTAAAAAAGGGTATAGTGGCACTTATAGTCGCTGCTAAAACCAATAAATGTTGCCACTAAAAGCAAGTATTAGCGGCAACCAAGTCGCCGCTAAAAGTTATAAATGTGGCCACTAAAAGGAGTATTAGTGGCAATTATAGTCGCGGCAAAAAAACCTATAAATGTCGCCACTAAAAAGAGGTATTAGCGGCATTTATAGTGCCGCTAAAAGCTATAAATGTTGCCACTAAAAGTAATTATTAGTGGCACTTATAGTCGCCTCTAAAAAAGCTATATATGTTGTCACTAAAAGAAATTATTAGCAGCACTTATAGTCGCCGCTAAAAGCTATAAATGTCGCCCTAAAAAGAGGTATTACGGCAATTGTACTCGCCGCAAAAAGCTATAAATGTCGCCACTAAAAAAGGTATTAGCGGCAAATATTGTCGCCGCTAAAAGCTATAAATCTTGCCATTAAAAGGAAGTATTAGCGGCACTTTTAGTCGTCGCTAAAAGCTATAAATGTCGCTGCTAAAAGAGGTATTAGCGGCAATTGTTGTCGCCACTAAAAGCTGTAAATGTTGCCACTGAAGTATTAGTGACATTTGTAGTGCCGCTAAAAGCTATAAATGTCGCCACTAAAAAGAGGTTTTAGCGCCAATTATAGTCGCCGCAAAAGCTTTAAATGTCGCCAAAAAAAAAAGGTATTAGCGGCAATTATACTCGCCGCTAAAAGCTATAAATGTTGCCACTCAAAGGAAGTATTAGGGCAACTATAGTCGCCGCGAAAGCTATAAATGTCGCCACTAAAAAGAGGTATTAGCGGCAATTATGGTCGCCGCTAAAGGCTATAAATGTCGCCACAATAGCTTGTATTAATGGCAATTATAGTCACCGCTAAAAGCTATAAATGTCGCTACTAAAAGGTATAATTGTCGTCACTTTTAGACTGTATTGCCACCAAAAGTTATTATTGTCACCATTAAAAGATAGTAGTAGTGACAACTTAATTCGTCTCCACTAAAAGACTTTATTTTGTAGTGGTCATTAAGAATAAGCATTAACTAGTGGTAGTTTAGTCGCTGCCAAATGATTTTTATTGGCCACCAATAAGTAACCCGCTAAAGATTTTAGTGAGTGGCATACAAGTCAACTAATAAATTTCTATGGAATTTGTGTATTTTCAAGACAGTGATTTTTAAGTAAATATGAATATAGTTAAGTGAATTTTTAAGATTTATCATTAGCAATTGCAGAGTTGAATCACTTCTAAATGAAGTCGTATATTATAGCAATTACAATTGCAGAATAATTGAAGTCGTATATTATAGCAATTACAAAGATAATGCATGTATTATTTTTGTTAATACACTCTGTCAAAGGACCCCTCGTAGGTAATGAAGGGAAGTAGCATGCAATACTGAATTCAGAACAAAATAGATAACAACTAACAAAAGCAAAAAAAAAAAAAGTTGCAATTCATTTCGTTGCCTTCAAATTCAAATAAAAACAACTAACCTGCTTCATCTTCTAAATGAGTGACAGTTTTTGTAATACCTAGGTTAGTATTTACAAACTTAGATTGTGTAGTCTCCATGGATCTTCTTATATCATTTACATAATATAGGCTAGTGTTGTCACTACCATTTACAAAGGCACTACTCGTTTGTCATGTCGTTCCAACACTATCCTTCTCGATTTCTCTGCCACGGTGAAGTTCAATGCTGGATTCATCCATGGAAAGGGAAGAGAGCTCACAACCACTATTTAACTTGAGATTAGTGCTTTCAGAGACCTCTGGACTTGGACGTAACTGTTGGCTGTTGTAGCCATGAACACGAACACTTAATCCATTTAGTAAAGAAAAATAAGAAATCTCACTTCAGATAAAGCAAATTGCTATCCACCTCTAAAACAGAAAATCAGTTTCAAAACCTTCCCAAACCAAGGAGAAGTGTTGATTATCTTGTTTTTCCGCTCTTGGAAGCATGAAGGCGGTGATTATAAACTGGAAATAAACGTTTTGACTTGGCCTCAACCATATGAGTTGGTATTACTTCAACCTCAGCCTCTCCACGACCTTCGTCATCCAAGTGAATCCTATCCATGACAAATGATCGAAAACATACCTGCATATTAAATAAGACTATGGAGATTTAAGCAATTACACAAAAAGGATGGAAGTGAATCTGCTGAATTAAAGTACAAAGGTTAAAGTACCTCAGGTTTTGCCCACACTTGATTATGAGGTTTATGCATTTGGAGTTCTGCTTCGGATATGTATATATGATGTCCTATCTCAGATCTTATCTTTTCTTTAGTAAATGTGTTCCTAGTCTCGGAAGAGAGACTGTTTCCCTTGGTTATTCCTTCAGGAAATACTTTACTGCTATCAGAACATCCAAATTCACCATATATATCAGCATTATCAACTCGTTCTTTGTAATTTTGTTTCTGGAAAATATTCCACTTTTGGATTGCCTCTACCACTAATTTTGTTTCAAGATCTTCCTCGTAAGTTGAACCCATAGCAGGAACGGTTGCAACAGAATCTAGCTCAGAACACATACGCAATGCATACTGTGTCATACAGCCCGGAGATGAAAAAACAAGCAGGCGATGATTTGCTTTTAGAAGGCCTGAATCTGCATATTGACTAGTACTATTGCAGTGGTGAAAAGCTGAAGCAATGGACCCAGAAAAAGAAATTGTCCTTCCAGTTGCAGCAGCTGCAGCACCGGTTACAGTATTTCTCCACCCATTACTTCCACTCCTTATTCGACCAATAGCAGAAAGAGTCACCGGAGGATCAGATTCACAGATGTTATGTTGATTAAGCAGCGGAATTTTTGAATTCGAGGTGCAATGAACAGCAGGTTTTTCCAAGACACTAGAGCCATTACTTCTAGCAGTAACAAATGCATCTGAAGATTGAAAATTAACCGTCCCTGAAGGAGGAATTGTAAATAGATGGCTAGTCCCTCTGGAAGAAGTTATCATAATCCACTGGCTATCACCACTAAAACTTATATCCTCTATAACCTAAGATATCCAAAAGGAAAATTTAGTTTACGGTCCTTAAAAACAAATAATTTAAACAGGAAGAGAAAGCACGCAAACTACACCTACCGCATTAGTCAGTCCGCGCTGCAGCCTGTAAAGATGGAGATAAGATGAACCAGGATTAGGCGATTTGTTTTCAGATAGTATAGGCATTATCTGGAATACATTGATATTATGACCATGAACTGAAGCTGTCACCAATCGAGTACTGCTAGGATCAAAGCATAGAGCTGAAATAGGACTCTTATGTGCCCTAAACTGAGCAATAAGAGCTTTGCTAACAATGTCCCTGACTATGACCTAAATTCATGACGTTAAAAAAGAGGTCAAATGTTGATCCACAACTGTGTATTCATAAAGCACCAAATGCCAATCACTTTCAAAGATCCAAACTGAATGAAGAGAGCACGCACAACACAACAACCACAATATAAGAGTTGATTATGACATGAAAGAACTTATTGCAAAATCAGCAGAACACAAAAAAAGTCAGTCAAGAACCAACTTTTACATGTATCAACTCAAAAGAGGAAGAGAGCGAAATATTCTGTCCACAACAAGGAGCAGATATAGGAACAAGTGACTGAAATGGCACAGAAAGACATAAGTTTAAACCACTATTCACATTGAGATAATGGATGTTGATCAAGAGTAATTTGTACCATTCCGACATTGTCTGCACCTGGGAGATGACCATTAGCAGTTCCTGATATCTTTCCACAAGCAGACCCAGATTGAGAACAATTACTATCTGGTGACAGATCAGAATAGTACCTAGCGAGCTTCTTATACCCGATGTCCCCTAGAGTCACAATACCAGCTGCAAGTTGTTTGCTGGATTCCTTTGCATAATGAGAGATTAAGCTGCCATTTGGAGCCAGACTGGGGAAACTAGCTGAAGGAGTAAGGTTCTGTGGATTGACGTGACCAGAATTTGAAATTGAAACTGGACTTCCACTATAGGCCATCCACCTGGCACCCAATGCAAGAGGTCCCACACCTTTACTACCGAACCCTGAAAAACCCGTGATGACAGGATTCGTAACAACAGTATATTCCTTATCTAGAGTTGCAGCATCAAAGAAGTGTATCTGCAATAGGAAAAACTTAACCGATGTCTAGCAAGAACAGATCAACCAAAAGTTTATAATATAATACACATACCTGAGTTGCTTGTAAAATGGCAATCACACGGGAGCTACATCTAACCAAATGAATAACTGATTTGAACTTCAACTGATGCACATAAGAGTGACATGTCAAGGAATAAAACCAAACAATAGCGGGATCAGAACTGGTACTTTCTTGGTCATGATACTGTTGGATGGTTACATCGTGAAGTTTCCGTATGCCCTCCCGAATGTTACTACCCCCAGAGAAACACCCGTCAGTACAAAGTATTAAAACTGGGTGACTACCAGAAAATTTGTCCTCGTGCTTCTTTGATGCTATTGGTTTTGGTAATATCTGCATGAAAGGAACAGGACCATCTGGCCTGGAAACTAAGTTGCGTATATTATCAGAATCTTCAACATCCCAAATCTGGAAACCATACTGACAACCCAAGAGCAAAATTTGACGAGAAGTGCCTCCCTCACATTCCAGCTTGTCAAATCCAGCCCACAGAACCTGATGTGGTAGAAGAAGAATATGAGACGCCATAATTGCCATTGGGAAGTGTAGTAAAAGAATCAAAGAGTATTCACATAGCAATGCGACAACCACCACCTCTTAGCACTGCAGGTAAGAGATTGAACATATACATATACATATATATATATATATATATATATATGATCCATCAACAATTTTTTTGTTTACCACCTTTCTATATTAAGCCTTTTTAAGAAAAGGTATAAAATTTATTAATGATGAGGGAAACCTCCATATACAAGTCATATACTGAGAAACCTTCAGTATTAAGGTTTTCAATGACGATTACATAAATGAAGAATCATTACTAAATTAAATCCTTGACTAGTGATGGAATCCTAAATGAACCAAGCTAAGCTTAGGTGGGTTCCTTCACTATCCTTGAACCAAGTTACTGCTTTGTTATTGGGTACCAATAGATATTTCTTATAGATTTAATAGATTTCACAATATAAATACAGGTTTAGCACAAAAGTTACTGGGTTCCCCTGAACTCAACCCGGTACCCTACATCTGTCCATGCTACAACACTGACAAGCGCATATTGTATAATTCTTGAAACTATATACAAACTCGGAAAAGTTCTAACAGGGAGCTAACTTTTGTTAGATGGAACAAATATTGTCACACAAAAAAAATTCTAAACTTCTCCAGAGTTACCTTAAAATAAAATTAAAAAAACCAGTGAAGCATTCAAGATATAAAGAATTTGCTGCATTAACTAGCATCATTCAGCATTGGAAGTCCATCCAACAACTATTATCCAGCTATAACTTGTTGATGGGATTAAACTTTTATTACCTTGGTGTCCAGACCAACTCTCGCAGCCCTCGACTAATTCCATGAGATACCTGCCACCTCCCACCTGCAGCAGGTATCACCGTATCAGTAACTCATCTCAGCTGGAATTTGAACCTAAGATCTCAGGCTCTCAACCACTTCATTAACCTCTAGGCCACAGTAGCAACTTATTGGCAAGATTTACAAGTAAAGTTCCAACCTTTTGCTAAAATACAATCTAATCACCATAACATCTAACTAATTCAAAGTAATTTGAAGCACGAAAAGTGCACCTGATCATGATCATTGTCCCTGTCCACAATAGCCAAAGCAGCTGACCTAACAGTTGAAGCAACAGTCGAAGCACCAGAGGATACAATCCTAGAAAGAACTCGAAACGAAGACGGAATGAAGCCATTACCACTCTTACCTGACTTTGATCCTTGCTCTGTTTTTTCACCATCATTGTTCTTCATCCCCATGCCCCAAAACACAGATCAAAAATACCCCTTTGCTTCTTCAATCCTCTTTCGTATGCATCCAACACCCAAAACATCCATATACTTTCAAATCACAGAAAAAAAATCCCCACTTCGATATCAGTTTGAATTTTTAAGATATTCACAGTTTAAGCAATTTCTAAGAATCACAAATTTTTCAAGAAAATCCTTCAATTGTATGTACTATCTGATAAACTTACAACTAATTTATCAAATCATCGACACCCCACAAAAAAATGGTATCTTTTTTACAAATATGAATCTTGGAGACCCAAAGAAAGAGGTGATAACATCAAAATTACAAAAAAAAAACATTATTTAAAAATTTCAAAGTTAAGTTAGAGTTATAGTTGGAATAGTGTTGTCATAGTTTTTCAATGAATATTTAGAATTTAAATGAATATTGTTTTAAAAAATAAAATATTATTTGAATATAAATTATGATTCAAATGGGTGATTTTATAACAAAATAATGAAAAGATGAAAAAAAAAGTAAAAAGGTGAAAACAAGGCTTTGGTTGTTTTTCTAAATTTGAAATATAATTTTCAAATTTTATTTGGAATTTTCATAACTGAGTACTATTTTTTAAATAAAGTGAATTAAATTTGTGAAAAGAAAAGGCATTTTTTTAAGGATTTTTTTGGCTTAACTTTATTAATAATTTTTTAAAATCTTACAATTTGACTTCCATCAGTTTATTTAGTTATTTTAACACTAAAGGTAATATGAAAAAAGATAGCAAAAAACTCTCTTAGATTTACTATAATAGTCGAGTAAAAAAAAAGGAATAATTTATAAAATAAAACTTTTATATATTACCACTTGAATCTAATTTGATATTACGAAAATGTATTAAAAAATTACTATTTAAAAATAAAGATAAATTAGAAAGCTTAGGAATTATTTGGTAGGATATATACAAGTAATCTATTATGTAAAAATTATTTCATAGTAATAAAATTGAAAAATCGAAAAAAAGTCGAAAGAATCAACTAAAATCGAAATGGAGAAAATTAATTTTGCGTGATTTAATTTGACTTTTAAATTTAATAAACCGACATAATTGATTTAGATTTTTTTAATTAAAAAAACTAAACCAAACCAAATCAATGATAAATTTTTTTAAAAAAAAATTAATATGTCAAAATAAAATAATGTCATATGAACTGAGACAAAAATTAATTAAGAAGTTGCTACTCAAAATACAATCAGAAAGGTATCCATTGTCCATAAAATGCTCATCCATATTGTGTATTCACTTTCTTTAGGTAAATAATTAGGGACAAGCCTAGTGGGATACGATATTTCTTCATAAAAAGCATCGAATTATAAACTTTCCAATTTCCTTTATTTAATGTGGCCCAAAGCCAACATGGCTCATAGAAAAGAGAAAGGATTGAATAATTATTAGAAAAAAAAGGAGGAGGCTTGTGATATCAACATATTCTACATGGTTCTTTTATAGCCACTTATTAATGATTGAAAAAATGGACATAAAGTTTAAGAAATAAAGTTGCATATTTACCGTGAGCTATAACTTTTGGCATGATAATAAACGTTTGATCCTAACAAATAGTATGTCGTAGGTTTGATTCCAAGAGCAACATTTTGCATGACACAGGTGTTGGGAGGGGATTGTTGAATAATACCAACATCCTCTTGCCTATGGCATGGCACACAAGCCCAAGTCAGAATCATAACCGGATATAACGCTTGCTTGGTTGACTTATTAAGTAACAAGGTTGTGTTTTTTGTAACTGTTGATATGAGGGTAAGCATTTGATCTTAGCAAAGAATTTGAAAAAAATATGACAATATGTTTGAAAAGTCAAAGTAACACAACAATAAACAAGTCGGTAAGAATTTGATAAAGTCAAAGTAACATAACGATAAAACAAGTCGGTAAAAAATTATAAAGAATAAATACAAAAGGAAAGATAACTAAAACTATTGTCAATTTGTGCCGACGAGTCGAAATTATTTTCAGTTAACAAATAATGACATGAATAAATTTTTTTTTAAATGAAATTGACATAAATGAGCGAAACATAATTTATCCAACAATAAAAAAATTGATCCAAACTAGGATACAATGAAACCAAAAGGAAGAAAATATTGAGTTGAATAGTGCCAGTCATTTACAACAAAAGAATGAAGCTAACCAAAACAATTAGAGGAAAACCTAAACCCATAAAATAGCAATGAAGGTGTTGTTGTGCACTTGATTTACCTGTACTATCCACTTCCATTGTTCTATTTTCCACAGTGAAATTATGTTTCTTGCTAAACCAAAAAATAATCTTGTAGCTTATTCTTGTAGCCAAATCCACCCTAAAAATCACCTTTGATGTATTTGTAACATTCTTAAAAGCAGCATCCCAAGCCATTTTCTGAATTTCCAGTTTCCCTTTTTTCTTTGCTTTCTTGTCATGGCCTTGGTAAAATCCATTTATTGTGCTATTACCTATTGGGATACTTGTATTTGTACCATAGTAGAAGAAGCTTAATTTAATCTCGTCGTAACGAACACCTTTGTCCTTCATCTTGTTGTTCAAATTGAGCTGAAAATACAGAGTATGATTGGATCTTGTGGTGTTCGAATGATCAGATATGTTAAGGGCAGGTAAGTAAAAATTATGTAAAGAGCATGATGGTTTTGAGGTTCTTAGACTTAGCCAGACAAAGAGAGCTGTTAAGCCTGCAGTTAATATGAATTTGGTGCAACGAAAACAACATGTATGGTCA
The DNA here is from genome assembly GCF_001406875.1 of Solanum pennellii. NCBI lineage: Eukaryota > Viridiplantae > Streptophyta > Magnoliopsida > Solanales > Solanaceae > Solanum > Solanum pennellii. Next base: position 196,879 of record NC_028648.1, on the reverse strand, counting down.
GACATGTTTTGGGGTTTTCAGCAATCGGAGAACGATGAGATTGAGAATTTGATTTTAAGCCACTAATTTTATTGAAAGATTTTTGGGCTGGCTTCAAAGAAAGATCTGGAAAAAAATCCAATTTTTTTGCTTTTTGGCAAAAGTGCTTGTAAATGAGTATGTGAGAGCACCTCACCCAATTGGAAACCTTCAGAGTCTTTGAGGTCAATGGCAAGGGGTCAGCCAATAAAGGGGTAGGAGAAGTGGGGTTTAATTCTTTTATATTATTATTATTATTACTCTCTCATTGTGACATTATATTAGAGGGGTTAGTTTTAAATAAAATTAATTTTGCCACGTTTATCAAAAGATTCGAAATATTGAAGATTTTATATCTAAAAATTTGAGATGGTTTAGAGGAGATTCTGAATCGGTCGAAATTAAATAATCGGTGTTTAAGTTAAGTTATATTCAAACTTTTTGAGTGTATCATAATAATATAAATAGAGAAGTTGTATTTGTTTTTGTTTTTCTTAGTCTATCATAATATATAGTATTAAATATGTACTTTCTATAACTTTATAGACTATTTATAATCATATATTATTATAAGTAGGAAGCTCCAAAGTAGAAAAGTTGAATTACAATTTTACCCTTATGCAAAATTCAAATGTTATTAAATAAATAATTAATTAAATAGTAAATAGTAGAATTTCTATAATATTTTTATTTAATTGGTATACACATGTGAGTAAATTAAATAGAACAAAAATTAAAAATAAGAGTTATCCCTTTGAATAGATACATGTATGTGTTTCATCTTCCAAATTAATTTATATTTTTAATTAATATTTGTTTTTAATTTGTAATAATACTTGACCTTTCAACTTTGTAAGTGAATCTTCATATTCCAAAACTATATTTTTTCCCTATAAATACAAATCTTTCTATGAAAATTTTCTAATAGTATCTTCATAGAAAGATTTATACGTGATACAATTTTTGTGTGTGGAAGACTAGAGAAGCTTTAATCAAGTGAAGAAAATTTCAAGGCAAAGAGGATTTCTGTCAAGATTACAAGGCGTAATGTGATTATAGGGATGAATAACACTTCAATTACTAGAATATCGGAGTTTGATGTATTTGTTTTTGTAATTTGCCGAGATTAGAACTATGATAAGACCCCTCCATTTATGTAGTTGAATGTCGCTTTCGTTAACTTCTCTTCCAAAACTTTTAACTTTTTTTTATGGTCAAAGGTTGAATGTTTATTACTATAGCTTTTTTTCAATTTGCATTATCAATAAAAAACAGGGAAAGGAATGTCTTAAAAATAGGGAAAGGAATGTCTTCAATTTACATTATCAATTTGCATTTTTGTTGGTAGCCTTATGCTAAACTTGCTCCCATATTTGATATTTTTTTTTTGTATTTGTAATTTTATTTTAAGAATGTATTTGATTGAATGGTGTATTTTCGTATAAATTTTTTAATACTTAGTCATAATGATTTTCCATTACAGATTTAGTATATTTGAATTCTTTTATATATTTTATTCTTAGATTACAGTTTTGTTTACACAGTACATTTAAATTTTATAAATTGTTTAATAAATTAAATATTAATATTAAATAGTAAATAGTAAATCATCATATTAGTATACATAACTTACCATCAACTTGTAAATGTATGTGACTCTCACTAATTATATTCATTATGTTCATTACTCTCATTTCTCATCGATAATCTCAAATGGATTAATATTTATTTATGACAACTCTTTGTATTTCTCAATGTTATCCAATAATAAATAGTGACATTTCACACAATAATATATAAACTTAAACCAATTGGAAAAAAATGAGAAAATCTCTATGCTCTCTTTTCTCGTCTCTTTTTATTTATTTAGTTTAACATTTATGTTTCTTGCTTGTTGTTATTGTACAACGTACTTTCTATTGTTGTGTTATTATTATTGATAATTTACTATGGCCTGTTGCTTTGTATACATTAACCTATCATGTTGTATTTTAATATCTTCATCGGAATATTGAATTTGTGTGATAGTTATTTTTACTTTATGCACTTTTAGTCAATTTTATAATTAAATATATAATATTTTTACTAGGAAGATATATGTAATTTCTACCGAAACAATGATAAATTTTACGATACAAAATTTATATGAAGTATCTTGGGATAAACGTGCAACGCACGTTCCTAAATCTAGTGTATATAAAAACATGAGTATATTTATTATAATATATTTGAAGCTATCCCTTACAAATATGGAACATTGTTTTGTTCCTGAGATTATAGTACAAACTTTGAAAGTGTGTCCTTGTACATTACATTTGGATTGAATACAACAATTACGTCTTAGCACATCATAACATAACTACAGTAGCAAAAACAGCTAATGTTCATCGACCAGCCCAAAACATATGAATATAGATTCTTGTCATACCTTCTTGGCCAGCAATGAGAAGATGTTGTCGTTAAGTTCAGTGAGAATATTACATAGTACTCGCCTCTGCTCGACTACCTATTAGTGTTGGCTGCCTGTTTTAACCAGTAGATGTACTTATAAATGAAATCTGTCTTTTGAAATGTAATCTTGCTAACACACGTTTTCATTTATCCGTCAATAGGAAAGATTACCTTCTTAAGATACTTCTTGTGAAGCTTCATAGCGCTACTGCAAGCCTTTCTGGCATCCAAGTGTCCAGTAATATTATTCAGGATCTGAAAATAATAAGCAAGAGATGATGTCTGGAGAAGGTAGAGTGTACACAGACGTTACCCCAGTAGAGAGGTTGTTTCCAAAAGACCATCAACTCAAGTAAAAACATATCAAAGCAGGATTTAAAAGGAGAAAACAGAAGTAACAAAGACATAGCACCTAATTATGTATTTGTCAAACCAACCTTAACAACTTCGTCCAGTCCTCTAGCTTCTGTTAGCTTCGCACTCATGTCCTTCAGGACGCTGGCTACTAGGAAAACAGAAATTGGGAGGGGAGCTTCTGTATCTTTACCTCCACTTCTCATGTTCTCTCTCTCATATTTCCCATACTGACGTATCGACTTAACTTTTGCTCGTCCAGAATTTTCAGCAGTCAAGTCAGGGTCTTCTTCATACATGAAAAATAACTCAGGATCATATTCCAGAGACCACATCATCTGTTGGCAAACAAAAGATTTAGAATTTGCTAGTGGCTTCACACGCGTCCAATTGCAAAGCCATCTTAAATGACAGCTTCAGATCAGGACAAAATATCAGGAGATGAGTCTAACCTCCCAAAGATATAACGAATCAGAGAAAGAAAATTCTCGACGGAACATAACCATGAGCATCCGAAAAGCAAACACGTAATTCCCTCCACCTAATGTCTCTGTTGCCAAGATCACAAGGAAATTCAATGATATTTTTCACTAGATTTGAAGCATAAAATGAGAGAATCACTGACTACTTCTGGGATGCATTTATAAAAAGTAGAGAGGTGGTACCTAAGTGCTGGTGAAGTTTGGGATCGATAACTTGAGTTATTGATGCTAGATTACTTAGCTGCGCCTCCACTCCAACAGAGTTCCCAGTAGCTCTGAAATTTTTTCTCTTTAAAAATGCACAGAACATTTCGTATTAGCCACAGTAGTTACAAAAATCTAAGGAATTGCAAGGCTAGATATAGAAAGGATCGATGAACACAAATTAGTGTTACTGGAATTCAACTTGAGGTAACCAAACAAGTTCTGTTATGAAATGATGCGGGTATTCATGAAAAATACAATTTACACAACTATAAACAGGCAGTCCGAGTAAAGTTATGTACCAGTCTCTTCATCATACGTTCAAAGCACCAAAATGCATCTGCTTCATCATCAAGTAGAATAATCATGGGAGAACAAAGATCACTCATTCCTGTTCGTCATAGTCAAATGTTAAAATAGTTTCAGCACAAACTAGAAGCAATAAATAAGAGATAAACTTGTGATCATGTATAAGGAAATACTGGATAGGAAGGGAAAAAAAGGATTCTTTCCCCATGGAAATAAAGTTAATCCTGACATTGACAAAAGTATTAACGCCGGCGTGAGAAAAGACACAAAAGGACAATTAGTAATAAATGGACATCTTCCCTTACAAGAATAATTTATGAATTGAACATTTAGCTTTATAGAAATTTTGAGTGTTCACAGATTTGAGCAATTAGAACTTATCGTCAACTTTAGCATAGTGCATGGTATTAAGTCAAAGACGAGATATAAGTAGAACCTACAACATTCAAACAAGTATCACAAACATGAGTTCTTAGTCTACTTCAGAAGCCAAAATACTGGAAGAATTATCTTAAGAAGATACTACAATAACTCACCTTGACAATAACTAACTTCTTTGTCAAACCAAGCATAAACAGCCAAAATATCCCAAAGCTTTGATAGATTCTCTTGTTTCTCATAAAAGACAAGTGTCCGGTCAGTACGAATCACATCCAATCCTAGCATAAATATGAACAAGGATGGAAAGATGTAACATACAGATAACGAAATTAAATTTGATAATAAAGAAGAAGGAAGTGATTGCCAAATTAATAAGAAAAATCCATAGTACATCCCAAGCCAACACTCGACTTGCCAAAACCGGAGAACAGATGAATAAAAAACATAGATTGGCATGATAAGAAACAAGTGCATGCAATCTGTATACATAACCAACCTATCTGGTGTAATGAGAGTTTCCACTGGATTACTTTTTTGTCATGCTCCTTCACCAATTCAAAACCATCAGATGGACCTGTAATTGCACGATGTCCAAAAAAACGATGTCACTTTATACAGCATCCGAGAGCCCTTCCACCAGAAAGGAAGAGAAAGAGAAATCACACTACTTGGGGACTGAACATATTAAGTATTACCAACTTGACCAGCTGAAGTTGGTTCTTTTGCCGCATTCAACTCTTGAAGAACTATAGGATCTAGAATAGGGTCACCATCTTCAGTGATTACAGGTGCAGAAATAAACCGACCACTTCCAATTAAGGGAAACATCCCACGACATTCTTCTTTCAATGCAGCATACTGTACCCTGATGCATACAAGAAATGTGCGTTGAGAATGTGATTTTGACATGGATCAGGTATTGATATATACTGTCGAATGGCAAAGTATTATCAAATTTCACATGAGAATGTATTTGTCTATTGCCGAACCACAGATACAAAATTCGCAAAAGGTAAATCTTCAGATATGAAGCTATGGAAACCACTGAGCATAAAAATTTTATGCAAGCAGCTGAAAACAGACATGTTGGAGTCACCTCCAACAACAACTTCTATTGTAATTCTACTCGAGTAACTAACTTAGGATGACGAAGCATACAGTTTGAAAAAAATTAATTGTTGCCTGGATATATTTATATTTGCTTAGTAAGGAAAGTAAAATACCTCCGACGTTGTCGTAATTGCTCTCGTTCCTCAAATGTGCTCTTTGAATCATAACAGCCCAGTAAGAACTCCCAAACTTCACCTCTAATTGATGGATGGATTCCCTAAAAGCCACAAATACTCGATACTAAATATTCTGTTACGCTGATGCATGAACTTACAAGAAATACTTATAAAGACTAGGATTATGTCACAAGTTCTTTTAATTAGTCCCACACAGAAAAAACATCAAACAAACAGTAAAAATGATAAAAATGCAGAATTGCAATATTCCTGAATCATATTGGCACATAAATCGAAAGTAACTTACGAATCATGAAGCTAACCTTACCCCACGACAAACTCGACCAAGTATTTTGCCTATATCAAGATAACCTTCGGGGGTAAATGCAGCATGCCATCTTCTTGAACTTAAAGTTTTCCCAACCTGAATAAGTAGATTATTAGATAATAAATATGAGGCAAAACATTAGAAATGAAGGGTGACAAGGATTCAATTCAAGCCATCAATCAATTACACATCAATTCCAAACCAAGTTGAGGTCATTATATGAATCCCCTTCCTTCACAGTCTACCGTGCTCATTCATTACAGAGTAAATCATGAGTTATCTAAAACTACAGGTTCTTTCAAATCTCACAATTATCTTTACATTGACACACATGTTTTTAACAAAATTCATTCCTAATGCCAAACCTTATGTAAGTGTAACAACAGCTAAGATGGTTAGATATTTGGGAGTCTTAGTTGTTTTAACAACAACTAAGATCAGTGTCGCACCTATACATCAATACAATTTGAAGTCTATATGGGACATGATCAAACCATCTCAGGTGACCTTCTCTAATTTTGTCCTTTATCTTCACATTACTTGCGACTTTATCTATGATCATCTATAATCTTATTCAATGTTGTAGAACATATCCAACAATTATAGTAATAAAATATCAATACAATTTTTAACTAATCTTATAAAAAATTGATGTATTATCAGACCCTCATTTTATGAATTAATATCAGTTTGTTCTGGTGGTAAACAGAAAAGACAATTTCTTTTCATACAACTAAAAATAATAGTAGTTAAAATGGTAACAAATTCTTCTTTTATTCTGTTATTATATTTCTTGTCATCCCCTTCATAATATTTTTGTATCCTCATTATTCCATGTTTACACAGGATTTTGGGAAGGAGGGCAAAGGCTTTATCCTTGCCCCTGATGTTTATAGGTAAATTTCAGATCGCCCAAAATGCTCAAGTTTAGACTTATGAACAATCCTGAAATCAGTCTACACCATTTAAGTAGAGGAAAAAAACAGCAAGTGTTGTAACGGGAGAAATTCTAGACTAGTTCCCGCCACCTGTTTTCAGTATTGTTAGGATTATTCACCATAGACTAGCTAACATGAGCTTAAACGAAGCAACATGGACAGTGATGATACGTATAGCCGACTCCAACTTGCTTGGTTTTGAGTCGTAGACTTGTAATAGTAGTAGCTGTTGTTAATTCACACCTATATAGTACAACCAAAATAATTGACAAATTAATGATCTTTTCTAGAGATTATGTCAGCAATTCGTGAAATGTTCCTCACCTGCTACTAACTAGGGAAGAGTCATCTCGATCAAATAATCAAGAAGACCTTCCTTAAAAAGATTATAGGAACCGATGGATAGGAGATTTGACTAGCAGGGAGCAGCTTCTGGAATACAAACATCAAAACTCAACTTCCTTCCATATAACCTTAGAAATTAAGGTTTGGACATGTCGGTGAGTTTATATTAGGTGCAATACTAGCTAAGGGTCCTTTTAATCCCGGCAGAGATTAGAATGTAAGTAAAATATGTAGAGAAACTTCCTTCTATAGTGTTAGAAAACTCAAATTAAATATTGGAATGTAACAACTTCAGATGGAGCAAAAATGGATATAGGATTCATATAGCCCCAAAATCAGTTGTGATTGAGGCTTTGATGTTGTTGTATGTTGACAAAAATGGATAGTGAGGATTCATAAAGACAGAATTCATTTATTTATAACTTAAAAATGTAAATGGTATCAATCAAAATCATTGTTCCAAACATTTGCATCTCTTATAATCTCAAAATCATAAATAAAATTCAAGCCTTTACCATAACAGATCAAAACAACATAAACTTAACTACAAAAATCTACTAAAATTACAACAAACATTAAATTAGTTGTACTCATCTAACTAATAGTATGTGTCTAGAAAAATACCAATTACCTTGATTCTAAACTTGGTTTCAGGAACATCATCAGCACATTCAGGACGGACCTATCAATAAATATACAGTTAGAAAAATAAAAACAAATATATAAATATTCAGGCTGAAACGCAAATATCTCGCTGTTTCTACAGTATAATACCTGATAGAATGAATCAGCAGAAGCTCCATAGTTCCTCCACATGCTTCAAACTTTGTTACTTTGGAAACTCCTCAAAAATCTAAAATTCAATACCAACAACTTTGATCAAGAATTTCAACAACAAGAACACAACAGGGGACCCACCTACAACATACCTTTTTTATGCTTAGCTGGTTGGTGTTTTAATAAAGAGATTAAAGAAAAAAGGGTAGAAAAAGTTTTTTTTTTAAAAAAATAAATAAATTGGTTTTTGTTGTTTTTATGTTTCAGAGTAGGAGGGGTGGGGGAGGTGGGGAAAGTGGTAGAGGGTCATTTGGAAATGGTCCACTTGTATTTGGTCAATATATATATGGAAAATAGTTTAATTTATTATTTAAAAATGTTATATATTATTTTTAGACGAAATCCATTAATAACTCCTTAAAGTTGACACAAAAGATTTAATCTCAAACTTCACAATTTGGTCATAAGTCAATCTTTTACTTCTATAAAAAAATAATTTAAAATAAGTCAAAAATGACTTAAAATAAATTGGGAAGTGTTTGACTAGGTAAAAAAGAATAACTTAAAGTAAGTTTTAAATGACTTAATATAAATCAAAGACCAAAAATAAATCTCCCCCGACTTTTTTATTTTTTTGACTTAAAATTCATTGCATCAGTTTGGTTTTTTTAATTTTTGATTTAAAAAATTATTTTTTTAAGTCAATCCATGCGATTTTAACAATCTATGCTAAGGAAAGTTGGTACACCTAATTATGAGATTGTGAACTTATGTGAATCTAGCCCTCTATAAATATCAGTCAAACAGTGTTATTCAATATTTATAATTTGAATAGAAAATGACTATGAAGGGGGTTAGGAGCACTAGGAATCTAGATCCTAGAATGAAAAAAGTCATTTTGGATAAAAGAATAGAAGCACTATTTAAGCAAGCAAATGAATTGTCAATTCTATGTGATATTGAAGTTGGTGTAATTGTTTTTGGTCCAGGAGAGAACAATGCTTTTGTTTGGCCATCTGTAGCACAGGCTAGTGATAGAGTGAAAAACTATTTAGCTAGCATCGAGACTGCAAAGGTAAAGAAGTTGTCAACGCATGTCGATGAACTTGAGAAAATAGTGGATGCGCGAATAAAACGTGTTTATGAAAAAGAGCAAATGGTTAAGCGGAAGGAAATGGAAAAACTATTTAACGATCTTGTTGAGGCAAAAATTCAATTCAATGAACTTGACACTACAGAAACTAGAGGTTTGTTAAATCTATTTGATACTAAGAAGATCCAACTCAATGAAAGGAAAAGGCAACAAAGTGAAAACGTTTGAAAATGAAATGGATCCTAATGACAACAAAGATGGAGAAGAATCTTAGGGTGTTCATTGAACTTGTACTACTTTTTTATTTTTCTATTATTATTATTTAGTCTTTTTCCTTTTTAGTAGCATTTAATCTAGTTTGAACTTGTTTTTTTTATGTTATGGTTGTCATTTTAATGATATATGAAGGATATTTTATTCAAATCTTGTCAGTCAATCTCATTAATTATATATATCATTTTTAATTACTTTTTTTTTATTAAAAAAATATATTTATATGCGATGAATTAAATATAAGAGTGAACATGAGATCTACATCCGAACAAAAAGGAAATACTTCGCTAGGACAATATAACTTGTGTGAATTAACCAAATGCAAACTTGCATTTTGTTGCTTGTAGAACAAATGTCCATTACAACCCTCCATCACAATAACATCATTATTATAGAAGTCAATTGGACTTGGGATAATTCATCACCTTCTTCATGTTTTCAGTCTCAACTTCTTGTTTCTTCCTCCAAACATGATTTATAGTATTCTCAATGCACCAAAGCTCTAGGGTTTCACTTGGAGACAAACAAATAAATCCCAACTTGCCTTCTTCGATCATATGAAATTAATTTTTTGTCTTTATAATTTTTATTTTGGGACACTTGCTCTGGAAGATTAAATCTTGGATACGCCTCTTCTCCATCGTAGTTTAAGACTAATACTTGATCATAAGTTGTAAGAAGATAAAGTAAACCACTTGCATTGATAGGTTGATGATGATATTTCAAACACACATCTTCAGAAAGTGAGATTATATTTGCTTGTCTCCATGCATTAGTATTGGAGTCGAAAATTTCACAAAAATAATTGCCAAATCCCAAATTCCTATATTTAAACAAACATTAAAATGAAGGATATATAGTTAACTTCTACAAATTAAATGAAGTAAAGAAAAATTATTATATATGTAAATAATCTTACATACCTAGAACGCGTTGGAGAGTCTTTTGACAAACGAAGAATCTTGAAATGTAAGGAATTTGATTTAAGTACAATAACTTTGACAGTCCAATACCTTAGTTTTGGATTAGGTAACACTTTCCATTGTTGAGTAGTAGGTTTGCAAATGTAGTGTTGGATTTTATTTGCCCTAAATTTCTTACCATGAATAGGTTTTCCTTTTAGGAAAAGGTTTTGGATTGACTAATCCTTTTCTTGTAGGAAAAGGTTTAGGACTCTATAAATAGAGGAATATTCCTTCTAACTTAATCAGCATTCACAATGTAGTCTTAAGGGCTTTGAGAGTTTTAGTTAGAGGGAGAATTTGTGGGTCACAAGCTTGATACGTTATCACTTGTGTGAACCTCCCATGTATTCCGAGTGAATTGGTTGAGGTTGTTCCCTCTGTATTTTATACTCTCATATTTATAGTGGATTGCTCATCTCCTTTGTGGATGTAGGTCGATTGACCGAACCACGTTAAATCTTTGTGTCTTTTGGTATATTTCTCGTTGTCTTCTTACTCGTAGTCTTTCGAGGTGTGCATTGCTGGCTTCCGCATTTACACCTGCTTAGTTTCGGTCCTAACATGTAGTACCTATAATTATTGTTCTTGTTGGTCTCATGCAACACAAAATTCCTTGCCTTGAAGAATGCCTCAATTTTCATGTTGTTAATTGAATAATAATCTATCTTTCGTTTTCAAGGTTTCAATAGGTAGATGTGAAAATGATTCTTTTCCTGAACATCCATTCATTGAAACAAACTTCAAAATGTATTTGGAGTTTTTTAGACCTTGAAAGAAATAACCTGAAATATTGTTCGTTCTACGACAATAACTTTGCATGAAGCTTGATTCATAAGTCATCACATTCCATCTTTTGCTTACTACTCTGCATGCATCTAGAGTTTCTAAGAATATTCGAGTTAGTATCTCAAAAGCTAAATCATGTGAAAGCTCCGAAGAAGCCACTGAACAACTAAATTTATAACAAAAATAGTACATTGAACATACATCAAGTCACTTCTATTATTTTTACAAATTATGTTTTTTATTTGGTTATACTTATTAGGTAATGAATATAATGTTTTTCTTTAAATTAGAAATCGAAAATAACAAACATCCGTCCTTCCTTAAATGTAATTCTTGATCAAGTTCTCTCAGGATGTATATAGTCTATATATTTGGTTCTCTTGACTAATATATCTTTTTTATAAGAAAAAATTAATGTTTAATTTTGAAGTATTAAACAAGTCAAAATCATAATGCACAAATATGAATATTTTTTTAGTAGGTACTATTTTGGGAGTCAATTATTTTTTTGTTCAAACATATTAATTTACCTTACGTGCTTTTTAAATAGGGATGGTTTTTCAACTTTTGCGTTTATAAAAATTTATATATTAGCAAAGATATTAATTATTTTTCCTTAATCATGGCTAGTGAAAATACAACCCGGTAGAAATGAGTTTTGTGGATCAAAATGGAGGAGGAGTTGCACTTTTAGATTTTACTAGAGTTTTTAATTTTACTAGAGTTTTTAAGATGGTGGTAGCAAATTTGAGGTTTTGGTTTTGTGGAACAAATATATCTTGTATTATCGTAAATGATATGCAGATATTTTTTGTCATATTTTTGGGACATTGATGCCCCCATCGTCCAAAACTAAAGCACATATATCCTTCACTCTTACGGAAAACTGAATAGGGACACGAGACACAATCTTATCTGTCGATATGATATTTAATAAAAGTCGGTCATTAGATAAGATTATGACACATGTATGTCCGTTAGTATAAAGAATATATATGCTCTAGTTTTTGGACGACATGAACATCAATGTCCCAAAAATATGACAGAAAATGTCTACATATCATTTACAATAGTTCGAAGGTATATTTATTCTACAAAACCAAAACCTCAAATTTGCTACCACCCTCTTAAAAAAGTCTAGTAAAATCCAAAAGTGCAACCCCTCCATTTTGATCCACAAAGCTCATTTCTAACTTGTCTCATCGTGCAGAAATTACATTGTTGTATTCTTAACTGCATCAAAAAATTGTGAAGACTTATAGACGCGATAAGTGCTTTCCTATGTGTATCTAGTCCAAAGATATCTTATCATCTTTAACTTTATCATCAACATTATTTTTTTCCAATAGTATTCATAATTTCTTCTAAATTTTGAACCTCTAAACATATATTATTTTCATTTGGATAATCTAATAGGGCAATTGCAGTAAAAAAAATTATTAATCAAGACTTCATCCCAGAACAATATAATTAAGATTTATTAAATCTCGAAAATACTTCTTTATAGATTAAAGGGGAACTTTCACATATAACCACTTAAAAATAGCCTAATTATTCTCCAGAACTATAGTTTGATAATTACAATTCGTAGCTACATGTTATATGGAGGAGAGATGCGAGCGAAACTGGGAGAGAGAGGAGAGAGGCGAGAGAGAGGGGAAAAAAGTGGGAGAAAGGTGAATTATATATGTATATTGGTTAGATAATCGTATATTATACATATGTATTTGTATATGGCAAGCGAGATCAGGAGAGGGAGGAGTTAGACGAGCGAGATTGAGAGAGGCAAGCGAGAGAGGACAGAGAGTGGGAGAGAAGTGATTGTATATGTGTAAAATTGTATATTATACATATGCATTTGTATATATGACAAGCAAGATTGAGAGAGTGGGAGAGAGGCGAATTGTATATGTATATCGGTTAGATAATTGTATATTATACATATGCATTTGTATATATGGCAAGCGAGATTGGGAGATAGATAGATAGGCGAGCAAGATTGAGAGAGGAAGGAGAGATGCGAGCGAGAGAGGGGAGAGAGGTGAATTGTATATGTATATATCCATTAGATAATTATATATTACATATATGTAATTATATGTTATGGTGAATTATATATATACGAATGTGAGTAGTTATACAAACCATGTAATTACTATATAATATTAATTGTAAGTGATAAATATAGCAAATTATATCCATGATAACTAATAAATTAAATAATATAAATTTATTTAATCGCATAATTTTCTGATTAGAATAATAAGTATATTTACAAAATAATAATATTTGATAATCCCTACCTACTAATCAATGTTATGGAATAATGGAGGTTTTTAATTGAGAGAGAGTAGACGATAATGGAGTTGCTGGGAGGAAGAAGAGCAATCAATTGATAGGTTTTGGTGTGAGAAAGATAGAGACGCCACGCTGAAGAGATATATACAGACACGGCAGACGCCATTATTAATTTATATTAGTAGTAATAATCTTTAATACTCCATAAGGACTGACATTTTTGACCCAAAATACCATAAGTTGAAGCGAGCGAACTGGATATGGCCATTGGAACGATGCTCTCCTCATTCAGAAAACTCTCTAATACTTCACGGATAACCCCTTTTCGATCTGTAAGTCCTTGTTGTTCTTACGCTTTTCAAATTTTATTTTCACTCATCTGAAATAGTCTGAACAAGTAGGTAAATTCAATTTGCTTTTCTGCATTTATATGCTTGATAAGGGCTCCGAGGGATCGGCCGGAGCTATCATTCCGATGACGGGTTTGGTAGAATCCAATAGCTTATGTTTAAGAATCCAATTAACTTTTTTTCTATTTAGAATCTAGAACCCATAAAAAGGTAGTTGGGACAAGTGGTTTAGGTTGAGTGCTTTAGCTCAGACATGGTGGTTTTAGTGTGTAAAGGAATAAACAGAATAGTTGGTACTTGATGAATCTTCTGGAATTGGGAAGAATAAACGTCTGTTGCACTTGTTTGTGTTGATTATTGGAAGATAGAATAGGAAGGGGATTATTTTCTCGAATCAATAGCTTAATTAAGAGCTGAACGAATACGTTCTTCAACTTTAATCTTACTTCTTTTCGTCCGTTCCTTATATTACTGCAGCAAAATATTCTGTATTGTTCTTGGACAGCTTAATTGCAGCTTTACCCAAGTGAGTTTTATCAGAATACTAGGCTAAGCATTAAATCAAATGCAAGTGGGTCAGGAATTGTCTTTCGAGTAAATGAGGAAGTTAAAGGGATATGATGCAACAACAAAATGCCTAGTGTAATCCCACAAGTGGGATCTGGGGAGGGTAGGATGTACGACCTTAACCCTTACTGTTTCTGGTGCAATGGTTTGATTATATAGGCTTGCTTTGTCTTCTCTCTAGTTTCTAAAGATTCACATGAATTCAGAATAGGTGTTTTCGAATGTTCTTGTTTAAGGAGGACAAAGGAGAATCTCTGAATAGTCTCTGTGTTTGATAATCATATAGCCTGAATCCATGTATACAAGTTTGAGCTTGAATTTTATAATAGAAGAATTTTGCTTCTTTGCACAATATAAGTTATTCTCAAATGATTGTGCTTAAAGGTACACCTATGCTGTATTGTATGTGTAGCTTAGTACATTGGTTTTAGCTGAACATGAAGGAGGATTAATCAAAAACTCATCATTAAGTGCTGTGGAGGCTGCAAAATCCTTAGGTGGGGACAATTCGATATCGTTGCTACTTGCCGGATCTGGTCATTCCCTGAAGGAAGCTGCGGAACATGCTGCTTCATCCCACCCTTCTGTTTCTCAGGTAACTCCTCTTTGGATGCTGGACTGTTTTGTTTCACCATGTTTCCCACGGAATACTAACCTTATGCTCCTACTGGTTTGCAATTTAGTTTGCTCGCTTTTCAGTAACATCTTGGCTAGGACATCCCTAGTTCAGTGTGAAAAAGAGTAGTTGTATTCTATTGACATACTTAAGTGATTGTGTAAAACACATTTACAATGTTCACTTCGTTACAGAGAGAGAATGATCTTCCGAGGAGGAGCAAAAAGAGGATGATATTGCTTTTTCTCTGTCTTCTTGTACTAAAATTCTTGGAAATGCCATTTTCAACTGAGTGCTGAACTTTGGCAAGCAAGCCATAGAACAAAATCCAGGAACGATGATAGGTGATCTTGTCAAGAATATCCGAAGTATACCTGTTAATTCTTACTCACAATATTATCACTTTTGGAGAAAGTGGTATAGAACCTATTTGTTTGGATTTTCTCCACATAAGACACACAGATATCATATGAATGTGTGTCTATTAACAGGAAAAGTAGTCCAGAGCTCATGCTGACAATACAATACTGCTCCTTTCCTCTTCATCTTCAATTAAGCTATTGTGAGGACCAAGCACGCTACCTGTTATGAGTCTTTGTTCAAAGATTTTATGATTTTCATTCCTATGCTTCCATGTGATGTGACATGCTAGTTGACAATTTGAAATTAACTTAATTCAAGCATTCTGCACTTAGCATTTTGAGACAAATAATCTGTAACTAGCATTTAGAATAGAAAAAGCATTCAGCACACGAGAGAAAAAGATGCTGGAGCGAATCTAACCAATGAAACTCACTATTTTCTTATTGTTTTTTATTTCTTCTTTAGGTCCTTATTGCTGATTCTGACAAATTTACATACCCTTTGGCTGAACCATGGGCCAAATTAGTCCATCTTGTTCAGCAGAGTGGTGGCTATTCACACATAATTGCTGCATCAGGTTCATTTGGGAAAAATGTATTACCGCGTGCAGCAGCTCTTCTGGATATTTCTCCAATTACTGATGTCACAAAGATTTCTGGATCAAACCTCTTTATTAGGTGATTTTTTAGTGGTACCCTTATCCGGAAAACACTATAATGGATTGAGATGTTCTTGTAGATAGTGAACACTTTTTTCAAGCGATTTTCCTAAATTATTTCCTGTCATGTGTGATTTGTAATATTGAGACATTGGCATTAGTTAGCGCTATGTTGAATGGTAAATTTCCTGTTATTAGGTTTGATTATACATGTTATTATTACATCTTGTTTCGTGACTATGACCATTTTATATCATGTTTGTTTGATGACATGAAGAATGTACTTTGGGTCTTTAAAAATTGTACATTTGTGTAAACCTAGTTGTTATATGGCAATATCGTCCAGGGATGATTATTTCTGGAATTCTTTTAGCTATAAAGTTGCTAACTTCTTCATAGAGTTATTTTGGAATCGTAGAACTACAGTGTTTACTATTTAACCACTATAATGCATCCTGCTACAAAATGAGATCTTTTCTTGCAGTGACTGCATCATTCGTTTTGTCTCCTCAGCTCCAGTGTAAGCTGTGTTGGTTTTAATTGGATCATCTTTAATGTGACAGGCCAATATATGCAGGAAATGCTCTTTCCACTGTTCGTTACACAGGTTCCAGCCCATGTATGTTGAGCATTAGAGCTACATCTTTTCCTGTTGCTTCAGAAACAGCTGATTTGAAATCTAATGCTGTGTCAATAGATCAAGTTGATCTTTCAACTTTGGATGAAGGTCAGTCAGTTGATATGAACCCATATCTCCCGTGGTTAACCAGATGTGGCTCTTTATGCCAATCTTGTCGATAAACATCAGTTGTTTGCATCTTTTGTAAATAAACGTCAGTTGGTTAGAACCTAAAATGAGGTAGCTTTTTTTACAGACGAGTCAGTTGCTAAGTCGACATATGTAAAGCTTTCCGCGCAAATTTCGGAGCGCCCAGATCTTGGAAATGCACGTATTGTAGTAACTGGTGGACGAGGTGTAAAGAGTGCTGAGAACTTCAAAATGATAGATAAGCTTGCAGAGAAAATCGGTGCCGCAGGTTTTCCCTCTCCCGTGACTTCTGCTGTATTCACCCTGTGCTTTTTTCTGCTACTTCTTTATCCTTTATCAATCTCTCCTTAACATATTTCAAATTCTTAGCAATAACTTGCATAATTCTGATTTCAATCTGCTTTCATTTGATCATTAAATTGGATTACCTCTGTTCTGCAGTTGGTGCCACTCGTGCTGCAGTGGATGCTGGATTAGTTCCCAACGATCTCCAGGTAAGACTAGACATACTTGTTGCTTCAAGTGACTCAGTTACTTGCCTTCAGAAAAGTTGAATGGATTTTCACTTACGTAAACTGTAGTAACCTGTTGCCTGTAATATCTTTTCTTTCATCTAAGCAAGTTATATTTATGGTATAACAAGTCAGACACAAAAAATTGTGAAGTAAAATACTTGAAATAGTATTGAAGTAGTAGTGTCTGTCTCTCTGAAATTTTGTTTTTAAGAAACTGGCACTATAATGCAGCCCTGCCATTTTTCATGTTTATCAGTTTTTTTGAATGTAGTTTTTGTTTTTCCTTCCCTATTTTAGGTTGGCCAAACTGGGAAAATTGTTGCCCCAGAATTGTATATGGCATTTGGTGTTTCTGGTGCAATTCAACACATAGCAGGCATGAGAGATTCCAAGGTCATTGTTGCTGTAAATAAAGATGCAGATGCCCCCATATTCCAGGTAAGGGTCAATCTTTCTATTCTCTCTCATGTCCTTTTCTCGCTCTTATGTTAATTCACATAATCAAGAGGGAGGGTGACGGAGATACAAACTCATTGGTTTACTTTTGATGGAGTTCTGATTTATCAATTACATTTCCGATAAGTAAAATAATTTATTTATTATCAGTTATCAGGAAGTAAAACAGAATATATTTCTTTGAAATTTTGGAGCAACTTAAGAAGTTGACGTAGTGGACATGCGGCATGTCACATGCCATCCAATTTTACCTCAGCTAGAAATGGAAATAAATAACCCTCATCGAACCTAGTTATTTATGTAAGAGTGAGTTAGAGTCCCACGTTGGTTAGTGAGCAGATTGGTGGTCTCCTTATATGGATACAAGCAACTTCTCCCTTCATAACGTACATTTTGGGATTAAGTTAGCCTCAAGTGCCATCTTACATGGTATGAGAGTAAGTCGTCCCGGTCTAGAAGTTGACATATGGAGTCCATATTGAAAACGTTGCTTTCATTGAACTGCAGGTTGCTGATTATGGACTCGTGGGTGATCTCTTCGATGTGATTCCGGAGTTGTTAGAGAAACTTCCTGAGAAAAAGTAGAAAATATACAGGTCACTGTGATCCAATAAAGACGAAGATGATGTATGTGGTGGATGACATTTGTTATCCAGGAATAATATAATACTAATATCATTCATTATTTCGATTCTCCAACCATATTCACAGACATCACCCTCCTATGATTTCAGCAGCACTAATTAGTTAGTTCCGGGATAAGGTATTCCTACGACCCTATCAAAGGGTGGGACAATAGTATCAGGATTAGTTATCTCGAGATAAACTAATGAAATACCGCTGGTCGTTTAAATTCTTTTTCTAATATTTTTTTTATATAAACGATGGCTTTTTAGAAATCATAACAAAGCCCACTTGGCTTACAAAACAGAACTACAGACAGAAACATTACTTTCAAAGAACAGTGTCTTTGTATCCATCAATCTCAACAAGAACGATATATCAACATCGTATACAACATATAGACATGCCTCCGTACTGTAAATCTAGGAACTAAAACACTTGACGGATCAAGGAGGCACCACTAGGCGAATTGCTAGTCACAGTCCTACTTCAAAAACATCAGAGTTTGAGGCTCAATCTGCCAATGGATTGGCATTGTTAGTTACATAAGAAACAACTACAGTTATGTCATCAAGTTTCCCCCCGTGGTACTCAAATCCGGCCTCTTTGGCTGCATCAGAGAAAGGTGACGGCTTAGTTGTGTCCATTGCTCTTTGCTGTGCCAATGCTGCTATCTTTTTAGCTGTCATTTGTGGCCCTAAGCCAGCTTCCACAGCATGAACCACAACTTCCGTGATATCTGCATCATATAAATTGTCAAAAAGCCCATCTGTACCAACGACTAAGACATCTCCTGGAGCTACTGTAATTTTAAATGCTTGGGCCAAGCTAGGTGAATCACCAGCAGTGCTGCCTTCCAGTTGATAGGGAAAATTAAAACCGTGCTGTTGTACAGGGGATTTAAATATAGCAGATCCATGCCTAACCAACATAAATCCACTGTCTCCTAAATTAACGGCATAAAGACCTTCATCAGTGAGTGCAACGATACAAGCAGTTGAAGAACCTTTTGCTTTTGTTCTCATGTAAGCTTTCTCCAGGACCCTGATAAGGTCTACGGAATCCTTAGGTTCCTCTTGTATCACAGACATACAGTTAGACATTAATTCACGGGCATATTCCCCTGCATCAATACCAAGATCAGCCCATCCACCGACCCCATCAGCTACACCTATAGCTTGTGCAGGATCATGAATGAAATGAGCATCCTCTCCACCAGTTTTTGCTTTCGCAGGATGAGGCAGATAAAATGACCCCGGATTCAGCTTCAGGTGTATCTTTCCCTCAGAAGAATCAACAGTATCTGCAGTCTGTTCCTTTTTCTTAGTATTATCAGAAGACAGGCTGCCGGGAGCAGTAGTTCCAGAAGAGAAACGTGCAAGTGATAAAACGCGAAAACCTTCTAATCCAAATCCTTCATGTCCCTTCCTCTTTGCAACACTAGTTTTAAAATATTGAGATAACATGAAGTTGTGAGGTTGGCGTTTATTTCTCAAACTAATGTTGGCTTTTCTAACATTCTCAATGCTCCTATTGCTATTAGAGACGCTACTATTATTTACCGCCAATCCATAATGCAGGCGCCTAGCAGCCATATTACCAACAAAATGGCCAATATGAGAAGTTCTTGAACCACAAACAGCCATTATCCGCTGTAACAATCAATAACGAGAGAAACTCTGCTTGCAGCAAGTAGTTCAGGAGGTAAAGCCTGCAAACACAATCACCTCATAAAAACCTGACACGTTCTCATCATCTAACACAGTTTCTTTGTTTTTCCCTTTCGAAACACACTAGATAACGCATGAATATATAAAGTAGAGTAAACATCAAGATTCAAACTCAGCAATATCTCCCTCTCAGTTAATCCCAAAACCTCCCCCATTCCCATTACACTAAGGAAAACAATGTAACAACATAACTTCTTACAAGCAAGAAGTCCATAGTGTAGAGACAGGAGCAATGGTTCACGTGAACGAAGTAACTTTCAAGCATACCTTGTAAATGTATTACTCCCTCTTGTCCCACTTTATATGATTTACTTTCCTTTTTAACCACTCCCGAAAAGAATGTCTACATTTAGCAACAATTTAACTTTAACATGTCTATTTTATCCTTGATGAAATGATTTCTCGCCACTGACTTATTTTAGACCACAAGTTTCAAAAATCCTTTCTTTTATCTTAAAACACAGCATCAAAACGAACTAACTCATACAAAATTGAGAAGAAGGGAGTAATTAAAAAGTTCATTAGAAATCTACCAATATTTGACTATGGATCCTCCTTTGCACAAGGACCATCTTGTGCTGAGGTGGAACCAAAATTTTAACTCTATGAGTTCGCAATATAAGAATAATGTCCAGGTTCTAAATCAAATACTTTGAATACATATTCAATAAACTTCTTCATTCAAATACACTGTTCGAAGTAAAGTTATTGAGTTCCATCGAATCTAGTTTCTTGCACAAAAGAACATATTAGAATAGATAAATTCTGATTAACAGACAATCTCAAGAAGTTGATAAATAGCTAAAAAAGTGACAAATATACAAATTATATCTTAAATTTATTTGACAAAAAAAACTCAAAGGTAACATCAAAATATTCCAAACTCAATGCAAGGCTATTGACTCAACAAGCAGAAAAATATATCAGGATTAAAAATGTCATATTTATCCTAACAAGGAACAGATTTAATGAAAAAAATTTACAGACGTATAAATATAGAAAAATTTACCTGAAAATATTTTCGTTGACGGCGGACAACTTTTCCGTTTTGTTTACTTTTGGGTGCAAGAACACAGAGGAACTTCCCTACCACATTTTAGTAGACCTTTCCATATTAAAAATATATATATAAATATTTATAATAAAATAATATTTTAATTTTTGTAATCATAAATTAAATATGTTAAATAAATCAAAATACTATTATTTATTGTAATTTTAAATATGTTACTTGAAAAGTTAAAACGAAAGAGTTGTCAAAAGATATATAGGGACCAAAGATATATGTACTAAATGCTTTTTAATTGTATGCTTTAGTAACTTTAGTTTAAATTTATTTACCTTATTTTTTAAAAAAATATCTTTTTTTTTTTCTGTGATTTTTAATTTTAACTTTTCAAATAACATCAAATAAGACCTTAAATTATATCACACTTTGGCATGTTTTTAATTTAAAACAAAAAATTCAAAATAAAAAAATTAAATTTTTTTTTAATTTTTAAAAAATAAATAAATATTATTAAATAACTATTTTTAATTTAGTGAATAGAGAAAAGGGGAGTGGTAACATTTTTATTTGTTACATGCTAACAATTGGCAGAAAAGTGTTTTAATAATTGGCTTACAGCTGAAGTGAAGTAAGAACACAATGGTTTGCTACAATTTGATGGCCCAACAATCACCTCCAATTTTGGTTCAATCACAATATCCATCAAAACCCAGGTATAATCTCACTCTTTTTTTTTGCTTATATTCTCAAATCTCAACAATTATATTCTCTAAATTGTACCTGTTAAACATAGTACCCTTTATGGTTGTTATTGTTCAGAATTAAGTAAAAATTGTACTTAAACCAGACCAACGAAAATGAAAGCTGCAATTCGAAATCTTTAAGCTAAAATGCCATAACCAAGGGAAGAATGTCAGATTTTAGTGAGTCAGTTTGAACTTTTTTATTTAGGTTTACAATAATTAATAGTCTTTTTGACCAAGTATATAAAATGTTCTTGTTTGAAGAAGTGCTTTCCCAAAAAAAGTATATCAATTTGTGTTTAATTAATCAGTTTTGCTTGATGTTTGAATAGTAGTTTGTGTAAGCTACTACTCAAACACTTATTTTTGCCTAAAGTCGATATCAAATACCTAACTTTGATAAAATAAGCACTTTTAGCTACCCATATAAGCCTCAGTCTCAACTCTCAACCAAGTTGGAGTCGATTATATAAATTCAAAACCTGATCATGTTTCTCCATTTAAACTCTGATACTAAACAACAACCTTTTATTTATTAGTTTCTCAAAGTATAAATTTTGTTGTTTCTTTTGATACCATTTTGTGGACATCGGTATGCATACGAAATGAGTGAATAGCTCATCTGCTAATTAATGTTAATACTTGGAAAAATGCATATTCTTCTTAACCAACAATCTAAGTCTTCCTATATCAGCCACTTTCTAAGTAAATATTATTTGTCCATTTAGTCGATCCCATTATCTGATTGGCTAACTAGTAAGGATGACACGAGAATGGCCATTAGATTACATTCTCAAATCTCAAGTATATTAATAGCAATAATTTATCATAATGAGGTCTTCTTAGAGTCAAAAGGAATATTGAAAGTTGCTTGATCATCATACAAATACCCATGGTCATGTGCCTACTGGTCAATGAAGTGGGTTGAGAACCATGAGGTCTCAAGTTCAAATTCATTGGAGACAAATATACTAGCTGATTCTTCCCTAGTGGAAAGAGCTATCCGGTACCTGTCCTGGTGGAGGAGTAGGTACCCGTGGAAATTAGTCCTATTTCAGTACACGAAAATTCCTCCTTTAATTGGAATTACAAAATTGAATAGGAAGTACATCCAATAGGATATTTCCTTGTCTGATACCTTTTGGTGTGTTTAAGGTGTAGTCGGACAAAAGACATTGCTTGTTTACTTTTCTTTCCTGCAACAATAGATAACCTAAACTGGCCAAGCAGTGTAATGCATCCAGCTT
This sequence comes from Solanum pennellii, assembly GCF_001406875.1. Classification (NCBI taxonomy): domain Eukaryota; kingdom Viridiplantae; phylum Streptophyta; class Magnoliopsida; order Solanales; family Solanaceae; genus Solanum; species Solanum pennellii. The sequence goes on along the minus strand of NC_028648.1, from coordinate 174,004 downwards.
AGTTTACGTATTATATTTTATATGGCTGATGTTTTCTCAAAGATTCTTTTTTCCTTCCAAAACATTCCCATTCTTCATGTAATGAGGATTTTTCGTCGGTCCTTGCAGGGGGTTGTCTGTGAAAGTGGTGTCTTCCTGCTGCACTGAATGTCCAATATTTGGTAAGGTTGAGGTTCAACATGTCATTTCAGGTCTTGCGGCATCGATCCTATTTCTCTCTCAAAGTAACATGGTTAGTATCCTTACTATATTTTCTCTCCTAATTCCAGAGGCAAAAGTGGTACTGCACATATGTATTTGGTTGATTTGATAGAATAGTTGTGAAAGCTGAAGGTCCGAAATGATGATTTCATGACTTTTGGGAATGCATTCTGTTACGAATTAACTTAAAGAAACAATTTCAGAAATTTTGTTAAACTTTCAAGCGTATCTTCTTTCTATTGGTAGGGTTTTGCAGCAGACCTCCCTCATTACAACAGTGTGTTCCAACTTGCAAATGTCGCGGACAGCATGCCAACACTTCCTTTGGAGAAGGGAAATGATGGTGGAAAGCTGATGATGATGCGAGGCATGACAGCTAAAGACTTTGATCCAATCAGGTATTCTGGAAGATGGTTCGAAGTAGCTTCCCTTAAACGTGGATTTGCTGGACAAGGTCAAGAAGATTGTCATTGCACACAGGTGAATATTGAGAATGTTAACACCTGAAAAATCACGCCTTCTGTTTTCTGTCTTTTGAAGATATTTTGGGTTACTTGACTCTCGGACACACATACTTGAAGATGTCTTTTTTGACATAATCTGTCTTTATTCCAAATTATTTCAGGGCATTTACACTGTTGATATGAATGCACCTGCTATCCAAGTAGACACATTTTGCGTTCATGGAGGACCTGATGGCTACATCACAGGCATAAGGGGAAGGGTTCAATGCCTTAATGAGGAGGATAAGGAGAAAGACGAGACTGATCTAGAAAGGCAAGAAATGATTAGAGAGAAGTGTTACCTTAGGTTTCCTACACTGCCGTTCATCCCTAAGGAGCCTTATGATGTAATTGCAACTGATTATGATAACTTCGCACTGGTTTCTGGAGCTAAAGATAAAAGCTTCGTTCAGGTAATTAATTCTTTCAGTTTAAACCAGTGTGACTTTTAGTTATGTACAAAATGTGGGTGGGTTTCTTACATATCAAATTTTTATTGCTGTCACACCTTTAAATTAGTGAAATATCCCAACTAGAAAAAAAAACTTTTCGTTTGTACGAAGGCATGGATACAGACACTCCCCTCAGACCTGATATCGGGTCCATTTTCTAAGTATCAAGACTTTGTATGTGAGGATGCTTTAGATAGCATTAGCATAGCCTACAGCTTAAGTAAAAGGGGTACATTGTAGATACATTTTGTAATTACGGAATATGATGTGAACTAGGATTATTGAATACTTTTGTTGATGTTAGTGCTTGCAGGAGCGGATCTAGTGAACTTTTCATATATGGGTCCATCCAAACCCAGTAGATTTGGCTCGTACCCTGTATATATGTTAAGACGTGCACTAAATAAGTAGAGATGATAGACATCAGATCCAGTAAATCAAATATTTATGGTATGATCCCAAACTCGAACCTGTAATGTTCAAATCCTGGATCCACCTTTGAGTGTTTGAATGTCTAGTATTGCTATAAGAATGCTGGAAGAGGCATTTGTGATTATAAAAGAAGATGCAAAGATATCAACTTGGCACGATACAGGTTATAACACAGCATAAACCTATATCTAATTCACTTGAACATTACACAAGAAGAAACATCAATCTCAACTCTCAAAATTGCTTGAATTTACTTATAGTACATGATTTATCCGACTGACTAACTGATTGTGCCTTTTTTCTCTCCTCAATCAGATATACTCGAGGAGGCCTAATCCAGGACCAGAATTTATCGACAGGTACAAAAACTACTTAGCAAGTTTCGGATATGATCCAAGCAAAATCAAAGACACTCCACAAGACTGTGAGGTAAAGACTACCAGTCAGCTATCAGCAATGATGTCCATGTCTGGAATGCAACAAGCTCTAAACAACCAATTTCCTGATTTAGAGTTGAGACGCCCTGTTCAATTCAACCCATTCACAAGCGTTTTCGAAACTCTCAAGAAACTTGCTGAGCTATATTTCAAGTAGTGAATCCACTTGATATATTACTTGTATAGTGCATAGTTCTTATGACTAGTGGGTGTAACACATTGAACTAAAGTTCAATTATGAATGACATACACTCCAGAAAAATTTATGTGTGTTACTATTGGAAAAATGATAGACAATATGAATGACATGCTTATATTTGGTATGAGTTTAAAATATTGTGAAAAGTATCAAATTATTTGTCTATTAATTTTGATATGAAAGATTTAGATGAAGTAAATATGATATTGGGAGTTCAAAGTTATAATGATATAATGTGGAAAGAAATCTTAAACTGTATAACCTGATTTTAATCTTTTTTATTATTTAATTATGTAATTTAATAGTTCGTTTTATCAATTTTATTATTTAAATTATCTTAATACAATATCATTGAGTACCACATGGTTCATATTGTGAACAATTGAATACTCGAAAGAATTAGAAAAGCTCGCATTTATTGTCTCTCGATTTCTATTACTATCATTTTCTATATTCTTTGTCTTATTTTATTTTAGTTTTACAACATATATTATTAAATTCATATTAGAAAAATAATTAAATTTGTTTTTTCTTCAGACATTTTCTTTTTCTTTCTCTTTCATTCTTGTCTTTTCTTCAGACATTTTCTTTTCTTCTATTATTTTCTCTTTTTTCCATTCTTGTATTTTCTTTAGTCATTCTTTTTTATCTCTTTTTATTTTCTTATGTTTTCTCTCTTTCATTTTTGTCCTTTCTTCGGTCATTTTTTTCTCCCATTTTCTTTTTCTCTCGTTTTCATTCTTGTCTTTTCTTCAGACATTTTCGTTACGTAATTTTCTTTCTCTCTTCTTCGGTTATTTTTTCTTTATTTTTTTTTAATTTCAATTATTTTAATGTTTATGATCATTTTATTTTTAAAAAAAGGACATCATTAATAAAAGAAATAAATATAGATTATACTCTCAATGCATTTTTCAATGCATATCGTGCACATATAACTAAAATATTTTTAATACAATAATATATTTTAATACTATTATTAGAGAAAAACAACAATTATAATATTGTTGAATTCAATATAGAATATATATTATAGGCATGTTTCAATGCGTATTTTGAATATATGACTAATATTTTTAACTTTAGTACCGTTAATAAGTGAAAATAATAAACAACAGTTATAATACATTTTGAATTATACACATTATAGGCTTCATGTGGTGAATATATAACTAAAGCATTATTAGCACAAATATGTTATAAGTATTATACGTGAATTTCAAACATTTTAGTACTATTTAAATTAGCTTATATTGTGACTATCGAAGTTATAGTAATGTGTAATATTGAATTTGATATATATTATAACTATTTTATTTATATTTATACAATTTTAATATAACTTGAATATAAATTTATATCAAATGTATGATAAAAATGTCATGTAGGATGTCATATAGGACATGTGTGTCTATTTTTTCAACTTTATACAAGTTGAAGTGTCTACATGTGCACATTCAAAGTGAAGGGCATAAATGTTATCTAATGTCAAGTTAAATGACATATTTATGAATTATAACCTATTTTTATTGTCATATATGACATCATTTTAGCTTTATTAAACACTGATATAATACATAAAGATGACTCTTAATTTGGTTTCAGTGCTATGACCTTTAAATTTAGGTGTGTATAAGTAGATATTAATACTTGTATTAAATTAAATAAATAAATACATTCATTCTGTATGGCCCTCTACAATTTTGTGTCCTACTTGACGTCTAATGTGTATTATGCTACGTAAATTCTTATATATACATATGTATATATTCTTTTGAAATATATGGGGAATTGTAAGTAAAATGATTTATTTTTAAAAAAAATTTAATCTCTAAAATATGTTTAAAAAGTCTTCAAATATGTTTTTATGAAGCTAATTTACAAGTTGAAAATAGGTGTCAAGTGTACAAGTGTTTAATGACACGTGCCCTAACACTTGTCAAGAATTTAACTCATATTTTGGCCTATTTAAGGACATTACCATTCATAAAAAATCATAAGAAAACAATTACCAAACACCTTCTTGCTACCTCTTCTCTCTTCTCTTAATTATAATTAATTTCTTTGACTTATTTTATCTCATTTTCCCCACAACTAACTTCTTTGACTTTTTGTATTATATTAAATTGTATTACATATACTTTTAAAATAGTATAGTAGTTATTTTCAATACTACTATTTTAGCTAAATAAATAGTTATATTATTATATCTAATTATTTTCCAACATTACAAAGCTATGGTAATCTACAACGTCCTCTCAACTTTCTCAAAATCCAATAACAATACTACTCTATGGAAAATTATCATTTCTACTATTCTTAGTAAATGGAATAGTAAATTGGTAAGAAACACTAAATCATTTCCTCCATGTCCAAAATCATGGCCTATAATTGGAATCCTTCCTCAAATCTTCACAAAGAATAAGTCATCCTTTGTTTATTGGATACACAAAACTATGGAGGAAATGAACACTGAAATTGCTTGCATTTATGTTGGCAATGTTCATGTAATTCCAGTAACTTCTCCTGAGCTTGCTTGCGAGTTCTTGAAGATTCAAGACTCCGTTTTTTCATCTAGGCCTATTTGTATGTCCGCGAGGCTTATTAGTAATAACTACTTAACTTCTGTTTTTCTCCCCATTGGTGATCAATGGATGAAAATGAGGAAAATTCTTGCTTCTCATGTCTTATCACCATCCTCATTGCAATGGCTTCGTCCTAAAAGGGACGAAGCCATTGATGAACTTGTTGAATTTGTTTACAAACAATGCATCAAAAAACAAGTTATTAATTTGAGGAAAGTGACAAGATGTTATTGTGGGAATGCTATAAGAAATATGATTTACAACAAGAGATCATTATTTGCAAGTAGAGAAGAAGATGAACAACAAGTTGATGCACTTTTTACACTACTTAAATATCTTCATTGTTTTGGGATATCAGATTACTTACCATGGTTAAGTATGTTTGATTTAGATGGTCATAAAGCAATTATTAAGAAAGCTTATGACATAGCAACAAAACAAATTGATATTGAAGTTGATCATAGGATTCAAATATGGAAAGATGGCTACAAAAATTTGGAACAAGACATTCTTGATGTTTTTATCATGCTCAAAGATGACAATGGAAATCCATTGATGAATGTTAAAGAGATTAAAGCACAAGTGCTTGTAAGTTAATACATTTTTTCAGTTACTCCTAAACTATGTTGTGTTGTCTTGTGTGATCATTGAAAATTTTTTAGGTCAAATTTATTAAAAAGTGTTTTTTGTCAGAGTACTATTTGAGGATAGTCATTTTTATTTTGACTTATCAATTTGAAAGGTCTTTTTTTGTCAATTTGTATTTTTACCAAAAGGCTCTAAAAGTGTCTTTAAAAAAAAAACTAGCTTTTGAAAAACAATTTCTCATGCTATATTACTACTTTAAAATAGTTACTATTTTTCTTAAACATTTGACCAAGTACTTTAACTATCTATTTTCTAAAACAATAAGGACTCTTGATTTCCAAAAATTTGGCCAAATAGGCAATGAATTATAATTCAGACCCATAAATACTAAATAGACTATCTATATTTCTAGAAACATACTACATTCTCGTTCCCTTCTACCTACCTACCCTAAGTATCTGATTCAAAAAATTATAAATTAAAACTCTTTCTGTTCAAATTTATGTGGTACTTTTCGTTTTGAGAGTTAAATATTTTAAATTTGATTGAAAATTTGTGCATGAAGTCTTTAATTTTCTTTTAAACTACGTTAGAAAGTATTATAAGTCAAAATAATTAATAATTTAAAATAATTATAGGTATGAAAAATTTAGTCTTACCATTAATTTTGAATTTTGAAATTCAAAAAATGTCACTTGGAATTTATGCTCATCTAATCAGAAAAGTGTTGATTGCTTGCAACAAATATTTTATGCACAGGAACTCATGCTGGCAACAGTGGATAATCCCTCAAATGCAGTTGAATGGACACTAGCAGAAATGTTGAATCAACCAAAGTTAATGCAAAAAGCCATAAAAGAACTCAATGATGTTGTTGGGATGAATAGATTGGTTCAAGAACCAGATTTACCAAGGCTAAATTATATCAAAGCCTGCATAAAAGAGGCATTCCGACTCCATCCCATATCACCTTTTAATGTTCCTCATGTATCTGTTTCTGATACCATCATCGGTGAAAAGCACTTCATTCCTAAAGGAAGCGTAGTGTTATTAAGTCGACTTGGACTTGGCCGAAATCCTAGAGTTTGGAAGAATCCATTGAAGTTTAAGCCAGAACGCCACCTCAAAAAGAAAGATGGCGGTGAAGTAGTTCTCACTGATTCAAAATTACGTCTATTGTCATTTAGTATTGGAAGAAGAGGTTGTCCAGCTGTGAAACTTGGTTCAACCATTACTACAATGTTACTTGCTAGACTTCTTCAAGGATTTACTTGGAGTTTACCACCAAATTCATCATCTAATGACTTACTAGAGTCATCGAAGATTGATCATTTTTGTACCTTACCCCTTCTTGCTCAAGCAAAACCAAGATTAGCTGACAACATGTATCATTTTTAACTTTAGTCGTATTAAAATTTACAAAGCATAATATCCAATAAGACAAATTTTATACTCAAAATTGTATCTATAATGATGAATCTATTATTATTATTATTAATTATTATTAAAAATCAAGCACCTCTTTATACATCTTTCCTTTGTTGATGGAGGGTATTATAGTAATTTCATTGGAATTGTTAGTTGGAATCATAGTAATTTCATAAGATTTGAGTCAACTTTATTGAGTCCCAATCTGAGTCTGACCGCTCAACGTACACAATTGACATAATTGAGCCAAACTAGACAAATGATTTGGATGACAATATTGAACTTTTTACTTTGTTAGAGTAATTAATTCCTCAAGGACAACAGGGACTACTCTATCTATTCTAACACTCTTATGTATTATAAGTAAATAAAATCTGAAAAAAAACTTAGGAAACAAAAAAGTTTATATATTCACAGAAGGTTTTAGTCGCCTGCAAAATAATATACAAAATCTTCAAAAGGTCGAAAAATGTTTTTGGTTTTAGTCTCTTTCTCTAATGTCATTTGTATCAGCACGTTCAAGTCTACTTGTAAAACTTTGCAATGCAGGTGGAGATTTGCATGTTCCCTCTGTAGCCTTCTCCTCATCTTCGTCCTCGTCCTCATCCTCTGCATCTAATTCTTTCTTGTTCCCTGACAGAAACTCCAAAGCAGTCACCACGTCGCTCATCAAAGGCCGTGTCCCAGCTTCCTCTTGCAAGCACATTGCTGCTATGGCTAGTGCTTGGTACAATGCCTTCATTGGATAATCCTCTCCCATCAATGGATCCGCCATCAAATGAAACTTTGTCTTGTCTCTGAACAGTGGTGTTGCCTGCATATATAACAACAATATAGGTCAAAATGACATAAACCTTATCTTTAAGCACATTCAACTTTTGTAACTTACCCACACAACAAGGTTCTGTTCTTCGCTAGGTAAGGAGTTATCAATAACTCTTCTTCCTGTGATGATTTCCAAAAACACGACTCCAAAGCTGTAAACATCAGATTTAGTGGTCAATTGACCGGTGGAAGCATACTCCGGTGCACAATATCCGTAGGTTCCCATCACCCTGGTGGAAACATGAGTCTTATCACCAGTTGGACCTAGCTTAGCTAGTCCAAAATCAGAAAGCTTAGGATTGAATTTCTCATCTAGAAGTATGTTGGAAGCTTTAAAGTCGCGGTAAATTACTGAAGGATTAGCTGTCTCGTGCAAGTATTCAAGTCCTTTTGCTGCTCCTTCCGCGATTTTCATCCTTGTAATCCAATCAAGTGGCTTTTGTTCTGGACCAATCTCTGCAAAACAAAGGTGTCAGCTATAGTGATGCTAAAAGCCATGGTGTGAATGAATAGTAATGCATACCAAGAAGATGATCTTCTAGTGAACCATTTGACATGAACTCATATACTAATACTCGTTGATCACCGTCTGAACAGTATGCTTCCAAAGTAACAAGGTTAGGGTGATGAAGAAGGCTCAACAACAGAACCTCCACAAGGAACTCTCTGTTTCCTTGGAACCCATTCCTATCAAGTTGCTTTACAGCCACATCCTGAAAAAACAAAACACATATACTGTTAAAACAAAACACTGTACATATACGTCTTGGATGACAGTTACAGAGATGTTTGACTGTACGTAGATTTTAAAGGAACTTGCAAATTTAGAGTATTTACTTTGTTCTTGCTTTGAATGTGGCCCTTGTAGACTTTCCCAAAACCACCTTCACCAAGCAAACACTCAGAGTCAAAGTTGTTAGTTGCAAGACACAAGTCATTGTATGTGATTGTCTGAGCTGAAATGTTTCCTTTTCCATACTTTTCTATCTCTTCAACTATGTATTTCCTTCTACTGCTATCTGCACAATACACACAATGTCGCTAAGGGTTTGGCAGAACGTAGTAGCTTTGGCTTCAAAACTTTGTATTTATTTAAAAAATCATATAAATAATCTATTCAGAATCTAATAAACAAAAGAAACTCTGGTTCAGAACCCATAAACTAAAAATTCTGACAACGTTTTTGGACTAGTTGCAATATTTGGAGAGGGTTGGGGGGGGGA
>NC_028648.1:129846-165081 GCF_001406875.1 Solanum pennellii | reverse complement strand
GGGGGGGGGGGGGAGAAATCATATGTTTGTCTGTTGGGGTTATTCATTTCATTGTTCTTATTAGCCACCAAATGTCTGTATCCTTCGCAAAAACTCAATGATTTTGGCTCGAACCCTGTATTTTTGTTAAGAAACTCATTTAATATATACAAATACTATCCAAAACCCAACAAATAATAATTATGATCCAGAACGCATAAACTAAAAATTCTAACTGTCTAAGATGAGAAAAGGCATGTAATTCAAAATAAATACATGCCAATAATAACAATAATTATGTGCATGCATGGGATGAAAGAAAAATAGAGATGAATTTACCAGTTTTAATAGAAATGTTGGCAAATGAGGCAATAGATTTGGTATCTTTTTGTTGTTCTTGATGATGAATACTTTTTGCCAAAGAATTTGTATGATTAATTTTGTCCTGATCTGATGATGATGACATACAACACGAAAAACAGAACATTCTCACTTAATTATTTTCCTCCCTTTACAAAAATTACATGATATCATATCTTATAAATTATAATATTCATACAATCATCATAAAAAAATATGGAATTTGTCAAAAGAACAAGGAAATGGTGATTGTAATTAATTTTAGAGAGGACTATTCAAAAATTTGATATACTCATATATAAAAGATAAGAAAAAAAAATTGATAACTTCTTTGATCCCTGAAAGAGTCAAAATCTTTTTTTTTTTGGGGTCTCTCAGGAAATCAAAAAAAAAAATTTATTTCTAATCCTATTTAGCAAAATGTTGTTTTACCTGCCTAGTCATGAATGACCCAACTATTTCGGGAGGGAAAGGATGATATAAAAGTATTTACCGATTCGACTAAGGTCATGTAGAGTCTAATTAACGGTGAAATATTTTTACGAGATTTTTTAATGTGATGTGTCATCTCATTTATTTTTCATATCCCGTAATAGTAGGTCAAATAACAACATTTTTCACGGAGTTTATGACCAAAACTTTTATACACTACTACTTTTCCTCTTGAGTTGGAGCACTAGAAACTCGTTTCAATTAAGTAGTATTAAAACACACACCTTATGCATGTGCGTTATATTTATGAAAATAAAATTCTAACAAGTAACAGTTAAAAGGAGAACAAAACAACAAATAAATTAAAGTATCTCTCAAGAGTTATTACTTGTATATTCTTAACAATGTTCTGTCATGGTACAATAAAGCTTAAAACCTATATGAAATTGAACACGCTATATCTGGAAATGCTTCGTATTTATTGTGACGCCTATTTGAGTGCTCTAACTTCCTATCATAATTTTTTTTCCTCTTTGTTCAAGAGTTTATGAAAGTATGCCTGTTACTTCCGTCTAATAAGCGTCTCTTTCATCAAAATTTTGTTACCCTCGTCAGAGGCGGACCCACCTGTATCACTACGGGTACACGTGCACTCGTTAGCTATGGAAAATTATGTATATATACATAAATATACACACTTTGAGATAGACATGTATTTTATTAGGCACTCAAAGACACAAAATCAATTGGGTTAGCTGATTTAGATGCCAAATTTCTTTGAGGACGGATTGAATGTCTTTAAGTCCTGAATTCGCCTCTAATCTTAGTCATTGATGGACTTCACTTGATCGAGGTCCGCACCCCTTCCTTTTCTCTCATGTACAATTTCTTATCTCTACCTTTGTCCTTTAATTCTACACACGTGTTCAAAAACTATTATCTTAGCGGTTGTACGTTAGGTTCACATTCTTCTTTGTCAAATTATACTTTACCCTAAATTTTAATATTAAGTCAAATCTTATCATAAATTATAGGTTAGAAAATAAGTTTACTGTAGTCCTTAATAATACTCCAAATTCCAAAAGTACCGAGTCACCGACGGAACACAGCAAGTAGAATAAAGGAACCGGGTTCATCTGCCGGTCCAACCATCTGATTAAAAAGACTTGACCGGTCCAATTTTTGTCCAGAATCCAGTGAGGCAAGCAACAATGGAGTCAAGTTGGGGTAAGGTATTACTTTACCTAACTCTAATTACCAATTTGACCCTACAAGGTGTAAGAGGTTGGACTGGAGAGATTCATGGAAGAGTTGTTTGTGATGTTTGTGCTGATTCCTCTGTTGGTCCGGAAGACCATGTTCTACAAGGTTCCTTCTTTACTCTTAATAATACTGCTACAATCTTGAGAAAAATGAAGTAGTTTTTGTTTTTGTAAGTGAAAAATGGTTTTTGGGATTTGGGTTGTGCTTTACCATGAATATAAATTTGAGTGAACAACTTTTTCGAATTTCAAAATTTTTTGAAATTTTATGGCTAACTAAACATGAATTCAATCCTGAAAAATTTAAAAATGTTCATGGACAAATTAGCCACTAAATGAGTTGGGTATACAATCTATGGTTCGAATCCGTTGTTATATGTTTGCTATTAGCTTTTGTTGTTATTGATGTTAGTTGAGAGATTTACTAATTTTATTGATTGTCAGAAAAATCGGGGTAGGAGAATTGGGAGGGGTACAAGGTGGGAATTAAATCTCTCGTTAGCAAGTTTTGAAGTTCAGATTGTCAGCCAATTGAGCTACTAAGATTCTCCAAATTTTAGTGTTTTCAGAATCATGTTAGGCATTTGTTTTTTGCTTTGATTAAATGATTGTTATATTTTATGCTGGATGCTTGCTGATAGTTTCAGAAAAGTTGGCCTGCTTTAAGAATTTGTGTTTTCAAAGCCAAATATACGGGTGTTTGTACCCTATGGATCACTAAAGTTCCAAACTTTCAACATTGTTATCAGTCCTAGGCCGTTTTGGATAACTACGCTCATTGGCTCCTAACAGATGAGACCATCCTTCTATGTCATCCAGAAAGGAAACAAAGTTATTTCTTCATCTCTATTTAGTTACTCTTGTCATTTTCTAAGTTGGTTGGTTAAAAGGAGATGAATACTTCTATTTTGCATTGAAACCAAAGAATTATGTTCATGAACCTAGTTACAAGTTACAAGTAAGCTAAAGCATTGGATGTCCTAATCACTGAGTTCTTATTACTCCTTCCATCCCGAATTACTTGTCATTTTTTGCTTCTCGAGATTCAAACTACATGAACTTTGATCCATATATTTAGATGTATTTTTTCACCGTATTTATATAAGAAGAATAGCAACTTATAGTACTGCCTTTATAGTTTTCAGATAGTAGTTTTAAAATATTGAATTTATCTAAACCAATATAGCTCCAAAGATTAGTCAAATTGACTCTTGAGAAGCGAAACGTGACAAGTGTTTTGGGATAAAGAGATGAGTGAGTCACTGATTGACAATAAATGCAACAAAAAATCACAAGAAGATTCATTGGACTTCTAGTAAATGGTGCGTCAATTATAGAAATCAATTTACTTTGGGTAATCTTATGGTGACATTGTTAAGAATATTTCAAAACATGTTTTTTGCTAACCAATAAGATTTAAACCCTGATGGACTATTTGTTTTATTTGATATTCGATGCTAAATATCTAGTGAAGTAAAACGGATTTGTTAAATAATGAAGCGGACTAAGTAATGCCCTCTGTTTCCGCTCCTTCCATGTACCTGTCCGTACTTACTTACATAGATATATAGGCTGAGCAACCCTCTATACTTTGTGTGCTCCAGGGAAAGAAGTTATTATATACCAATATTGACACCATGAATTTATCTCCTTTTTTATGGAACTGTATAGATTAGAATCTCTCCCGTTACCAAGTTCTGTTGAATCTGTAAATGCAAAAGTTAAAGCTGATGGGCTTTGAAGCACAAGGAAATTCTTGGGATGTGTATTCAAGTAGTGACACAGTTGCACTAGTGGAACACCATTGCACATCACCCTTAATCTCATCCGTGAGAATAGAAAATTGAGAGAATCTTACTGCACCAGTAAACTAAGTTGTGCAGACTCTTCACTTTCTGTGCCGCACTCGTGTTGGATTCTCCAAAAATACACTACTTTTGGAGAATCCGACACACACCTGTTGACACTTTTGAAGAGTTCGAGCAACATAGTCACTAGATGCCTACTGTTACAGTAATTCTCTACTTCAGTCTTCCTGCTACCTTCTATGCTTCTGTTTGATTATCCTGCCATGCTTAGTTTATCCCTTACATTTCCTTGATTATAGACTTTGCTACTTCATATGCTTTTGTTGTTTGGTATTTGTCAATGATATTGGGGCTTATGGAAAATGGGTGCCGATATAGTGTCATAGAAAGCCAGGCACTTGATTTATGACTCAATTCATATCAGGCTTCACTTATTAGCCAACTCCAAAAGTCTATCGAGAATTTCCACGTTGAATTCTCCTAATTTATCAAAAAGTAAAAACAATCTCAACAAAAGGGCATGACTGGATATTTGAGAGTGTCAATATTACTCATGGGTACCATGATAGTTTGGTTGTTCCACTAATGATGTCATGATGGTGAGAAGGGTAACACGCCCAATGTCTATCACCATTTTAGCTCCTCCTTTTTTCCTAACCACCTATAGCTAGATGAAATACCATGTTGAACAGTTGCTTGGTGTTCTTCTTTTAGGCAATGTTAATCTGATTTGTAGGTCCTAGTTTCTCTATCCTTCTTCCCCACTTCTGGTTCCAGCCATTTCATTTCATGGCAAATTTTACTTTTCACCCCATTCTTGTTGTCTAGAATATGCTCTGGCTTGTACTCTAGCACGTTTTAAGGTCAAATTAACGACCATTCATTAAGGCTACGACAAGAAAATCTCTTAATTGGACTCTTATGGGATAAAGCACAAGCATTAGGTACTCATGTGCATAACTTTTACTTTCAAATGTTTTAATGTATCTCATAATAATAGATGTTACATTGTGCCTCTATGGTATAATTTGTCTCTCTGGACATCTTTTGGTATCAAAACTTTAGGCAAATAAGGCATAGAATAAAGTGTTCCTACTCTTTTTGGTTTGTCGACTACGTTTCTGCTGATGATTGGATTGTGTGTCCTGTTTATGCTGCTTCAACACGCAATGCAAGACTATCCTATCCACGGATACATGTATAATAATAACAATTCACTTTTCATTGTATCTGAAGGCGGTTTATCTTATTTCCTTGTTGCAGGTGCAGAGGTTGCAGTTCTTTGCATTACGAAGACTGGGGAAGTTCTGAATTACCAGGCATTCACAGACTCCAAGGGGATATATAGAGTGGCTGAGACAATGCCAGCGAGTGATCGTTGGGATGCATGCCTAGCAAGACCTATCAGCAGCTTCCACGAGCACTGTACACGTCGGGGAGATAGCAACTCCGGGGTGAAGTTCAGCTACAATCATCCTTCAGGATATTCACACACAGTCAGACCATTTGTATATCGTCCCACCAACGTTCCAACTTACTGCATCTAATAAATATATATAATGTATCATATGGTACAAGCTATGTAAGAAAGCTTGTTTCTCTTATTGTATGTATCCTTGGTTGCCTTGATTTTATTGAAAATCCAATAGCAATCTGGATATATCTGGTAACACTTGTCTGTTCAATTTACTCAGATAAATTGATGATTAGATTAGTGTATGATGGATGCTTGTAGCAAAGAATACATGGTATGCTAGGTACAACAAACATACCAATGAAATCCAGAAGTCGAGTCTAGGGATAATAGATTTTACTGCTATTTCGTGGAAAAGATCATGAGAAACCTATAATTAATATTTATTTAGATAATAATGATAAAAATAATTAAAATATATTTTGATACATTTTAAATATATTTAATTTAAAACTACAAGAATGATAATGTTTTTTTTTACATTGAAATTCATAATTTCTCTTTTGTTTTGAAGGATCTATCGAAATTCTGAACAATATAATATTCTTTTTATATTCAAAAGACTCGAACTCGAGAATAGTGCATTTCAATGTAAATCGGGTACAATACAATTAGTCGGGTCAATGTAGGCGCTGGTCCACTGTGGACTTAACAACGGCAAAGAATATGAAAATGGAGAAGAATAATGGCAAAGAGGAGTAATGAATACGTCAATGCAGCTGCGGCAACAAGTTTATAGATAGGTTTGAATAAAGGATCCATGTAATCTGAGGGCATCCCAATTTCCAGTCTTCTGTATACCACATAAAGGAACGACTGGAGAAAACAACAATCAATTTTTTTATTTTTTTTACTGAATCAATCGATTCCAAAATGATCGGTTGGTTTAAGCAGTTGCATACTGCTTTTGGGTTTTCCTTTCTATGGCTTGTTTGCCTCATTTACTTCACACAGGTTCGCCCTCCATTTCCCATCTTTTTCTTTAATTCAATTTATATATACTCATGATGATTTATGCCTTCTGTTTCTCAATTCAGCATTTGGGGTTGAGTGGGTGTTTCTTTTTATGTTGTGAATGATGTAGTTTCTGGGTTTTTCGATTAATCTGGCTTTTTTACTTTCAAATATTGTTCCAAGTGAAAAATTCTAGATTTTGTTGAGTGGGGTGTTCTGGGAAGTTCTTATTTCCATCAGGTTCTGAAATGAAAATGAATATTGAGGATTCATAGAGCTAAAGCAACTAGTTTGGAATTGATGTATAGTCGTTGTTTTATAAGGTTCCATGCTTATCTTTAACATCTAGATTAGTTCTTTTTGTGGCTTGCGAATGTCCCCACTACAAGAACCTTGGTTAGCAAAGGGTTTAAAAACTTTTCCTGCCTCTGAAATCAATAGTAATCATTAGGGTGCCAATTAAAATTTAGTTTCGCTTATCAATTCAAACATATCAATGACTGTTATGATTTGATGTCTTTCTCAAATCAAGTCAACAAGCAGCTGACTCATTTTGTGTCCCTTCCAGAGCATCATTTTCTGGAGAATTTAGGTGTGAATGACGTCATTTTTCAAAAAAACTTTGTGTGTTCTAGTAGTTAGACCTAAAACCAAGACTTCATCTCGTCTTAGGTGTAAATACATACGTATTTTTTTTGTGAGACAGTTGGATAGTGATTTTTGAATCACAAGATCATAGTTTAATTGATCCAAGCAGTGTGATGCGAAGCCATAAGGTCTTTGGGTCAAGGGTAACTCGAGAGTACTTTTTTTTTTGAGAATGAAAAGTACATTACTCCAGTCCCATATTGAAAGCACTGAATTTAGTAGATTTAGTAGAAGAGTTTAGAGGATTGAAATGAGGAAAGTTTAAAAAAGCTTGTTTGAGCTCACAAGATCATAGATAATTGAACCTAGCAGCACGATATGGAACCACAAGGAGGCCTTTGGGTCAAGCATGTCAAATTTTTTGTTCTCAAAAGATGGGGAAATTACAGTTTAGTTATAACTGAAAAAACTAGCAATTGTGGTGTCTGTTCAGCAAATGTCTAAAGCTTCATGCTTTTTCTTCCGTAGGTGGAGTGGTGGAGTGGAGAGGAATAGAATTCCTCAATGTGCTCTTTAAGTACTGTGACTTCAATAAATTAAAACATGAAATTTAACCCGTTTTGAACACAAAGAAGAACTCCTCTATAGGTCTGATAAAATATTGTACAGGACCAGAATCCAGATGTGGAACAACCATTGCAAGATGCTAATACCGTTATCTAGAAAACCAATATATTGGACTCAATATGCTGGTGCTCATAGGCAAAATTATTTCACCTTGTTGCCTCTTTTATTTGCTTGGACGAAGTCTCTTTTTTTGACATCAGTACTTCAAATTTATTGAATGAAGTCTTACAGCCGAGCATGGACAAAATTATGCATAATGAACCAACATGATTGTTGTCATATCTAGCAAATATAAGTTTTGCTGTAATAGCAGTTAACTTGACTGTTTATCTCAATGAGATATCTTAGGGATCATTTGATTGGAAATATTGCTAAATAATCTCTACATAAAATCCTGCATCGTATTATAGGTTCAGTTGACTGTATGAGAAAAATAAATATCATTGTTTGTTGGCCACATAAGTAATGCATCACTTGGTTGGCAGTGTTAAGCTTAATATGACATAGCTTATGTAGGGATCTTAATTTCTTTTTTATGTGGGATATAATGTGTAAATAGGAATATGTATAATAGCAATTTGTGCACAAAAGTATTGAAAGTTAAAAATGCTCTTAAAGTAGGTAATTCCTACATACCATTCTTTGTATTATTATTCATTGCATGGCAATACCTACATTATTATTTACTGCATAAACATTCCTTGCATTACAAGTACTGTGTAACTAGTACTTGAACAAAATGAACCCTTAAGGTTTTCTCGCACTCGTCTTCTATGTGACCTCTCAAACTCTGATATAGTATTTTGGCAGCCTATTTTATGTTAAGAGAGTGGGCGTGCAGTGTTCCTCTGCTGTTTCCTTGATTTAAACAGCTTCCAGAGGGGTAGGGAAGTGAAAATGAAAAAAGAAAAGAAAAAAGAAAATCGAGTGGTTGTAACCTCTCGGTTCTCCATACACCTACAAAATGCATTAAGAGATGATCAAATATTTTACGTTAGAATCTTATTATTTCCTCATTGAGTATAATTAATACCATTCTTAATTTTTGGAAGCAGGGGTTCAGATCTTTTGTCTGGACTGCAGTTTCATATCAGTTGAAAGACAACTTGAAGCTATCACCATCAGCCTCCCAATTTGTCACTTCAATAGCATTCTTTCCGTGGAGCATAAAACCTTTATATGGGTATTTATCTATCTCTAATACTCAGCCTCTTGTAACCTTCTGTAGTGCATATTTGTGAATGATTATTCAGTATTGTCTAAACAAATATCTTTGAAACAATTCTCAAGCATAGAACTAAAAACAAATTAAGCCAAACGAACTTCCAAACCAAATTGGGATGAGCTCAATCTGATTTGGTAGATTGGCATCATGAATGATTCGGTAGATCGTGATGCTTGAATTGAGTGAATATTAGAATTTGATGTTAGTCTTTGAGCTTTAGAAGCATAGACTTGAGGACTTCTTGGCTTTGATAAGGACTATGTGGTCCAACCACTACCCTGTCA
This sequence comes from Solanum pennellii, assembly GCF_001406875.1. NCBI lineage: Eukaryota > Viridiplantae > Streptophyta > Magnoliopsida > Solanales > Solanaceae > Solanum > Solanum pennellii. Next base: position 156,088 of record NC_028648.1, on the reverse strand, counting down.
AGTTCATCTTTTCAAATGATTACCTATCATCTCTGTGGTTGTATCATACTGGTAATAGCCAGCCCACTTCGAACTGAAATTATATTTTGTCCTTTTCCATTTTCACTCTTTTCCCTTGGGGGCATCTTTGCTTTCTTTTTGTAAGTCAGAAAACTATTACTGTTTCAGTAATAATTTTCTTTGACTTACAAGAAGCTATTATTGTATCATACAGTCCCTAGCTAATTTAATTATGAGAGTACACAATACCACTTTAACCTAGCCAACTACCAATAAAATGGATTTTCACTGAGAAACAACATCTTGTCCTCATCGTTGTTCCTTTCTATTACATGTTTTTATAAATATTCTATGGTCTAAGGGAAGTTCATTCCAGTTTGATTATCTGATTGTATCTATGATGATTTTCTTTTCTTTTCATGTATGATGTAATTATACCAAATCTGAGGAATTGGGGGGATTTTATTTTTCTGTCTTCTCATCTTTCAGTTTCTATGTGTATGGGATGAACATTTCCTGATATATATGAACATGATATTCAAAGTTGGTGTGAACCAGATGCTCTTCATTAGGTTTTCCAACCGCCTGCCAGGCTTAACTTTTATGTAATGTTAAGTAAAGCTAAGCTTGAGCGGAGTATCAGATTCTACTGAGAATTTAATGATCCTATAGATTTGGTCAATTTATCTAAAACATTTATATGTCAGGTTTGAGGTTACATATCAAAAGGAAAAAGTTGTTCTGATGTTTGGTTTCCTTCCGTCTGATTAGCAGTACTGCAAACAACAAAAGGAGCTGCAGATCAATGTGAAATGAATATTAAGAATAATGTTCTTTGCTAGGTGGCATCTAGATATGTTGTAGATTTACCATATAAAGAGAAGAGTTGTGAGAGAAAACTTCCAATAGTTGCTTGGAGTTATAATAAACATCAGGAGATCAAATTTTACCATATGGTAGAATCTTATATTCTTATTGTAGAAGACCTAAGAATATGGCGTAAACCAGATAAAATTTTCTTAAATCATGGAAATTGTCATTAAACAACTTTTATTATAAGATGTTAAGATGGTCTGTAACTGCTGATGTGCTGTTCATGACTTATACTCTGCTAAGATCATTTTTGTTGTTTTCTCATGAAAACTTGTTGGAAAAATAGTTCAATTTTTGCTTTTCTGTTCCATCTACCATATTCAATGTGCTCTTTGCAGGATATTATCTGATTGCTTTCCAATTAGAGGAAGGAAAAGAGTCCCCTACCTTATGCTGGCAACTTTGCTTTCGCTGTTGCCATGGCTCATTTTAGGGTTAAGTGATTTCCTGAGAAATACGAGGACAGAACTCATGATTCTTTTGACACTGCAGAACCTGGGTTCTGCAATGGCTGATGTTGTAATTGACGCAATGATCGCTGAGGCAGTAAGATTTGAGAGGTATGTTCTTCTGTATGGGACTCTTTCTGTCATTTAAAGGAACGTTCCCAGTCTGGTAATTTTATGTAGCTATAGAAACAAACACATAGTTTTAAAAATGTATCTGGACCAAAATTAAACCTTTGACAACACGACAATACAACACAACAAAAGTGAATGTCAAAGTAGTTGGATAAATAGAGGTTGTACCATGGGTAAACTTGTCTATTCAGTTCATGATTAGATGTAATTAATTATATACAAAAGCCTTGCTTTCATTTGAAAATTTTGATGATGGAATGCCTGGGTTTGTGTGTATTTGAATTGTCAATCGTCACTTAATTGTGAGTTTCATTTTACATGCAAATTCGACAGGTTTAGAGACTGACATGTACAAAGTGTGCCAAAAAGATTTAGATTAATTTAGTTGTGCGTGAAAGGCATGACCTTTTTTTTTTTTTAATTAAAATTTAGCTTTACTTGTCAACAGGGCATCATTTGCTGGTGATCTTCAGTCAGTATCTTGGCTGTCTATGGCATTCGGAGGAATCTGTGGTAGTTTGCTAGGAGGATATGCATTAGACAATATACGGATAGATATGATTTTCCTCCTTTTCTCTGTCTTACCTGCTTTACAGCTCTTTTCGTGTGGTTTGGTTGAGGAGGGTTCTGTACAAGGTAAAGCATTACCCGAAGGTTCTGCATTAAATGGTTCTGATATGACGAGTGGAATTGTTGATGAAGAAAATGAATTCTCTGGTGAAAAATCAAAAGTTAGTACTTTGAGGAGAAAGAAGAGCCAGAAAAATACAAAAAGAGTGCCAACAACGGAAAGTAAATTTCAGGCTCCTGACAAAAAGGGATCATCATTGTCTCCTTGGTATCAATCACTGAAAGTGGCCACTTCCACATTATTTAGGGCGTTCCGCCAGCCAGCCATTTTGAGGTAACTTGTGAAGAAGTTTTAAATTAATTTTTGTGTTGATGTTTTTAAATAAATAATCACAAATCAATTTATTATTCTTTTGGAGTTTCTGCTAGAACGCTACCAGGTTCCTGCTTCAGTATATTATTATGACATGATAGGACCTAGGTCTTGAAAGTCTTCCTGGACCTTCTTTTTTAACCTTTGGCGATGCCATTTCTTTCTATTTGTGTACCTTGGTCCTTGTTTGAAGGGGTAACAGGACCACGAAGAGACAGCTTTCATTGGCATAAAAATGGACTTGCATCACCTTAATTGAAATAATGAAACTGTGATTCTAAGAACATTTTCATCAGTATTGGCCTTGTATCACAATTTCTTAAGAAAGATCAAAGTGTCAGCGTTACTTTCAATAGATTAAATTACAGGCCAAGTTATCACTTTTGTGGCTCTTCCATTTGATTAGTTCATGCTTCCATGTTTCACACCTCTTGGGAGGTTGTGAATTGTTCAGTAGTCTCCCATCTTTTTTCTTTTGCATTTTCTTAATGAACTGATGACTGATGTCACGGTGGTTGTTCTCTTGCAAATTTTTCCTTGGAGTCCAGACCAATGGCTTGGTTCTTTTTGGCTCATGTGACAGTTCCAAATCTCTCGACGGTTATGTTCTATTATCAGACAGAGTTCTTAAAACTGGAGGCATCTTTCCTTGGAACAGCACGTGTTCTTGGATGGTTGAGTCTCATGATCGGGACCTTGACTTACAATCGCTATTTAAAAAGGATGAGGTTGCGGCATATTCTCATGTAAGTAGATCTTTGACTTGCGAATGTGATGTGATGAAGGAATATGACTTAGATTACCAAATACTTATATTCCTCTTTATGATTCCTGCAGGTTTACTCAAGTTTGCTTGGCCATTCTGACCATTCTAGATATGGTTTTGGTTTCTCGAGCTAATGTTTCATTAGGTATCTCAGACAAGGTTACAGTGCTATTTGGTTCTGCTCTTTCTGATGGCATCAATCAATTCAAGTATGTCCCATATTCTCTTATATAAGGTCTTCTTAGAAGTAGTTATAGAACTCTGCAACAGCTAGCATCTATTCCATTTAAGTATGAAACAAGTATTTGAAGTATTTCTTCGTTTTGTAGGTTCATGCCCTTTCTTATCTTATCGGGGCAGCTTTGTCCTCCAGGGGTTGAAGGAACTTTATTTGCATTGTTCATGTCAATAAACAACTTAGGTTCTACGGTGGGATCCTTTGTAGGAGCAGGGTTGGCTTCAGTTCTAAACATCTCCTCAGGATCTTTTGACAATCTCTTCTTAGGCATTGGTATACAGGTTCTCTGCACTTTCATCCCAGTGGCCTTCCTTTTCTTGATTCCAAAGGAAGCTACAGGAATATCAGCATAGTTCACAGATCATACATGCAGCTTACAGATTAGACAACAAAGGTGTTTTTTTCCTTTATGATAGACAGATACTCTTTTTTTGGATTTAGATGAGCTTAAATAGAGCAACACAGTCGATGAAAATTCATTTAGTCGACCTTAACTTGCTTGAGATTGAGGCGTAGTAGTTGAATGGATACTTGTAGCAATCCTAACCTCTGCTTACTAACATCTGTAATAGTAAACATCCAGAAGTTTTATCTGATATCATTGTTCATGATCTTGTCTATGACCACATTCCATTTAAATACAATTATCTTTGCTACCTTATCTTCTGAATGTTAACAGATTTTGACCGACAAAATCGCTCTATACAATATATAGTCGATCTAACATTCAATCTATAGAACTACCTATAAGTCTCAGTGACACATTTTTATCGCATCAGACATTGTACGCTAGCATCAATTTCATCCAATCCGCTTCAATTCAATGTACAACATCCTCTTCGATCTCCCCCATTTTCTTTGATTATGGACTAAGATACTTTAAGCTTCCTCTCTTTGGAATAACTTGTGTATCAATCCTTACTTCCCCATTGCCTCATGTAATGCAACACTAAACTTGCATTCTATGTGCTTTATTTTAGTCCGCCCCGCTTGAAGCCTTTAGACTCTAGGGTGTCTCCACTTATAGTTAACTTTGCGACATATCTCGTCGATCAATACTATATCGTTTGCAAATGACATACACTATGGTACTTTTTTTCCCAATATGACGTGTCAACTCATCCAATACCAAGAGAAATAAAAAACAATAATCATGGTGCAACACCAGTTTATTTGTAATAAAAAAGTCTCAATCAAATTTTAAGTATAAAGAAAATCCTATTAAAAGTTTTAGAATATAATTGAGGCTTTAACGCGGACAAACTAATTCGGCCCAAAAGCCAAAAATAAAAGCTATAACGTGGAGCTAACTTAGGAACTGGAAAAAAAGCAACGAAAATTAAAAACCAACACTTCACAATTTATGAGATTTTTATAATACTTATTAATGATCATATTATCATTAAAATCCAAAAAAGAAAATGTTTGTCAACTTACAAGCCAAAAAACAAATAAAACTCTTTGGAATCAACAAAAGAAATTTCAGTAACCAAATTGATTCCTCAACTTTATATTATAATGGTGATAACTTGTTTCCTTGGCAACCCATTTTCTTATTATTAACCATATATATGACACCCCAAGCCCTCCAAAAAAAAAAAAAAAGAACTCAACAAGGTAGCCATGGCAGTTTTCTTGAAGACCCATTTTTTATTCATTGTATTGATGTTTTCTTGTTTGTTGTTAAGTGGGTCAAAGTCAGTTTTTCATATAAAGGATGTTTTGCCAATGTTACCTGTACAGGTGTCATGGCCCATTGTCAATTCTCTCTACAGTGCTGTGGACCTATTGCCCTCTTTTGTTGGAGCTGTTTCAATCGCTAATAATAATACACTTCAATGGAAAGGTGCTTGCTTTTACAACAACACTGCTTTTTTGGATCTTCACAACAAAACTGGAAGTCGATATGGCGGTGGCACTATCCATATTAAGGTTTTTTTCCATAAAAAGATTATTTTTTTTAATTTGTAACTTTATATGTATGACTAGTTGGTGTTTTCCTTTTATTTTGATGTTTGAGTGTATCATTAGTAGAAGTTTTGGGTTTATGGTGGTTTTTTGTTTCATGTCTCTGTTGGTTGAAACTGGACTGCTGTTTTTCGGATTTTTGTTTTAGGTTAGTTTAGAGCATAGATTTTAGTTTCATTATTGTGATGAACTTGCTCTTATTCACAATATGAGCTATGTTGCTCGGACTTGGGGGCAAGTATCTGATACGGGTGTTATCTAGCTAAAGGTTGGATCAAAGTGATCTAAATTTTAAATGGGGGGATTTGGCTAAAAAAATATTTTTTATGTGTGAAAATAGAGTTATATGTCTAAATTACGAGGTATTGTATGGATAACTTAGAAGTAATAATGGGGGAAAATTTATTGATCAAGAGGAGAACCCGAGAAGGTGATATAAGGAAAAGGACTTGGATAGAAATTTAATATACAAGGTACTCCACTTTCTTCAATTTCACCGTAGTTTTGATTACTTATATCATTGTATCTGTCTCAAATTTCTCCGTTGATTTTGGTCCAAGTAACCGAAATCGGTTGACCAAACCCAGTTTGGATTCCACACCCACACCCATGTCGTGTCAGCATGGGTGTGTATCAAAAGTGAAAATTCCGAGCAACTTAGGATGCAATTAGTATTTTTGGTTATCTACGAAGATCCTTGTAGTTTCTTTTTCTTTAAGTCTCTTTTTTCTGTTTGATATCTGTTGCTTTAGTCGTGTGTGAGAGAGAAACTAGGTGGAGGTTAAGCTTCTTTCATTGCTATGGACTTCTGAAAATTGGCTTTTATCTAGTTATTTGAAGATTTTGTATGGGTCAGTAAATTTCGGTTGGAACTAACAAAAACATTTTGGGATGTGAAATGACCTTAGCCAAAAGACAGAAAGAGGTATAAAGCATTTTGGTATATTATCTGTACATTCTAATCTTAGCAACTGGAAATGGATCTTGAATCACTAAAGGAACTGATGGTGAGGGAAACAATTTATACCTTTTTTGGATTGGATCAAGGCATCAACTTGTTGGCTGATGACATTGTGCCAAAATGGTTGCCTCGTGATGGACGTAAGTTGAATCGTGTATGAGTAATACATCCAAGCTAAGTGCACAAAACTTTGAAACTCAATAATTTCTTAAAAGATATCTATAACGAATCGAAAGTTAAGGAAATATATACATAGGAAAGATGAGATCACTGTGAGTGTAGGTGCTCGCCATCGTCATTTTCCGTTTTTGTTGTTAATTTGTCTTTCTATCCTCATCTCCTATATTCTTGCTGGTTGAGTATAAAAGGGCTTTATAACTGCTCATGGCTATAGAAAATGGCTGCAACTTGGTCACTTAGTGTGGTTTCTTGAAGTTGCACTATTTTAGAGGTATTGGATGTTTAAGTAGTCATATATCCCTACTTGTGAGTTTATGATTGCTGTTGATATGATAAATCGTGACATGTGGTTGGTGATGTGTTATTGTCAAGTGTTGCACGCAAGGAATTTAGAATGGTGGTCTCTGATGCTAGTTGTGTCTTTCATGTCTTGAACTAGGCTGATTAGGACGGTTTACCTGATAATGACGGTGTTGTCAAAGATTGATTTGATGCATGTTTTAGCTCTGAACTAGGTTCAAAATAGGCTGAGTGGTTCACCTTGCTTAGGCAGCGCTTTAGCCACTAAGCTGCTAAGACATGTGTTCCTCACCCTTGGATTGTGTATTAATGAAGAAAACACTTAAAATAGTTATTTGGCTAGTTATAATCTTTTTAAAAGCTTTTATCTTAATAATTGCTGTCTGTATTTATAGTTATTTATAGCTGATTATATTTGTAGTTATTATTTTTTTGTTGCATATATTTTTAATTGTTCTCTTCATTTGAGTCTATCTTTGTTAAAGCTTGCGTTTTATATGTGCTTTGCCCTTAAAGCTCCAACATACTTCAATGTTTCTTCTGTTTGTTTTTTTAAAAAAACTTTTCACGTTTGATACCACTTCAACCTCCCGTCCTTCTTGTTAGGTTGGGTTCTTTTCCATTGAACAATTTCTCTCTCTTTGTTGGGCTGCATTGGCCCTTATAACAATAAATGTCCCAGTCTCCCATGAGATAAAATGAGTTGTGGTTAAGGAAGTTATTGCTTGAATTCCGAATCTTCCCCTTCAGATGCTAAACGACTCTTTTACTGTAGTGGCTAATTAGCTTGGCACATGTATCTGTTGTGGCACTCTTTTCAGTTGCGTGATCTTTAAATCTATAACTGCTGCAGTGGATTAGTTCCCAATTTTTTTAAAGACGCTTGACCATCTGTTCTTCAATAATGGCACTTCTCCATAGATCAGTACTCTTAAGTCTTAACTCTTAAGCTTCTCATTCTTAGGTTGCCTCTTCTCTGTAGATTCTCTTGGTGAGTTGAGTTTTTTAGGTTGTATTCGTAAACTGCTTTATTCTCGTTTTGAATCTCTTTACACCTTTGATGAGAAATCACAGGTTTATTTTACCATTTGGTATATTTGATGCTCTTTTTATAGATTGCTTCTTGACTTACTAATTATGGAAATATATTGACCAATATACATCTTTTTGATGAAGTTAACTAAGTATACATAGAGTTACATTTTATATATTTCTTTTTTCTTATGAGTGCATTCCCAAGAGAATGGCACCTTTTTATATTTGGAAGCCAATAAATTTTGAACTTCCCGTTTTACCCTTAATGGCTTGCTCTTTACAGTGTCATGACATGTTTAAGACCACAAGTTTTAAGGGTACTTTTTCTATGTGCCAAAAGTCTTTTTTTTTGTCTTAAGCTCTGTGAACAATCTAACAGTGCCATACAAAATAAAATTGAGGGAGTGACTGATTAATTTAACGGCTAAAATAATGTACTTATTAATTAATAAATGTCCATGGTCCCAAAGTTTTTATTTGTACATCAACATATAATTGAATTTATACCTCTGGGACTGCTGTATCTTTTAAATAATTAATAGAGTATTTTTTATTGTTATTCAGGTCAACAATGCACACAGTTATTCTTGTATGGACCTTTACATCTTTGCGACCCCATATCGTGTGACATGGGATTACTACGCTTTATCTCGTGAACATACTGTTCAAATCAAAGAATGGGAGTCTCAAGCTGAGTTAGAATATGTGAGTTGCAATTATTTCATAGACGGTACTTCATGGACATTAATATAAGCATCAGTTATGATAGGAGTAATGATTCTAAAATACAAATGCAGGTGAAGCGCAAAGGAGTCTCAATTTTCCTTATGCAAGCAGGAACGTTAGGAACCCTTAGAGCACTATGGGATGTTTTCCCTTTGTTCACAAACACTGGATGGGGTGAAAACTCAAATATCAGATTTCTGAAGAAACACATGGGTGCTTCTTTTGACCAACGTCCTCAACCATGGGTCAGCAACCTTACCATTGAAGACATACATTCTGGTGATTTTCTTGCAATATCAAAAATTAGAGGGCGTTGGGGTGGTTTTGAGACATTAGAAAAATGGGTATCTGGAACTTATGCTGGCCATAGTGCTATTTGCTTGAGGGATGCTGAAGGAAAGCTGTGGGTTGGAGAATCTGGACATGAGAATGATAAGGTACATTAACATTTTTTTTGGCCTTCACATGATGCAACTATTTCCATTGCTCTTTCTTTCTTTGGAGGCAAGGCTAATTTATAGTTATGTGTTTCATGGACTTCTATTACCTGCTCAATAATCATTCTAGTGACCAGTATGCATCAAACAATTGAAAGGGACAAAAGTGTCCCTTTCAGTGTATGTCTAAAATAATCCACATATAGCATCTGATTGTTGCAAGATGTTGCTTTTGGTTAGACTTTATCATGGTGTATGGTTTGGCTTCTCTGAGAGAAGTTGCAGTCTCTTGTTTAAGATATTATTTTCGACTTTTTGATGGATCATAGTAACTAGTAAGGTGGAAATTTTTGCCTCCGTTTACAAAAACACATATATTACATTTCATAAGATTCTTTCTTTATTATATTTGTACTTTCATATATCAACTGTGGCATGCATTCAGATTATGGAGTTCATCAAGTGGAAGATGAAACATGCTCCTCTTCTTCTTTTTATGCATTTGAGATTTTTACCTTTTCCTACATGAGATGCAAAGGATATCAGTTTATTTCCACCGAACATTACAGAGTTAGCATAATTGAGCTTTGGGAGTCGTTAGTTGCGAACCTGGAAGCCTGCTGAAAAGGGCTTCTCTTTCTAGTTCGAGAAGTTTATGTTCTAAAAAATAGTTGCGAGAAAAAAATAATTATTTCAGCAGAGTTGAAGGGAAAAAAAGAGGAAAATTTTCAGGAGTCTTAAGCTTTTTCTTTTTCTCCAAGCTTCTTAGTCGCGTTCTGAAGTACAGGGAAAAAAAGAAGAGAAAAATCAACTAGAATTTTTTTTCTCACTAGCTTCTGTCACTAGTTTTTTGTTTTTACACAATTTAATTGTTACTATGTAGCTAGAATTCAACTCTTCTTTGCTGCTGTCGTTCTCCTTTCTTCTACTTGGTTCTGATATCCTTAAGGTGTAGTTAGCAACCTATCCTATTGCTAATTAGCTTTTAAGAATGATAACTGGGAGATATGGCTCATTAGATTTAATGTGTTCAATTGATTCCGTAGCTAGTGAAAATAAGCACCTTGATGCAGGTGCAATGGACATTACCTGATACCCCAAATCAATTTGAATAACTTCAGAGGAAAGTGTAGTATGGGCAGTTTCAGAGTGTGACTGCCTAGTGATGCATATACGAAGTATACAACTTTGAGCATTAGTACAACTATGTGACGGTGCTGAGTTCAAATGCCATGTTCTATTGCTATTATATCAAATGCCGTGATCCCCGTACAAAAGTTGCCTGATCTTTAATCAGATGAAGTAGTCAATACACCGTATTCCAAATTGTGTAGATTGAGGTAGTGTCTGCCTGTGTGGTAGTGGTTGAACAAAAATACCAGGGGAGGTTGGGTGTGGGGTTGAACCAAATAAGAGAACTTTTAGGGGTCATTTGGTTTGAAGACAAGTTATGCCGGGATTGGTTATCCTGGTATTATTTCTCATTGACTATTTGATTTGTTATACTAAAAATAACACGCATTGCGTAATTTCTAACATGCATTGCATAATTTCTTAGGATAAGTTATTTGTTTGCAAAAAAATTCTCCAGCTTAGTAGAGAAAGGGTTTGAGGGACCTCAGGGTATTTTTGTCATTTTATTGTTTTATCCCAGTACTATTACTCCACCCTCCTCGGGGATAACTTATCCCGACGCTAATTACTATCCTTGGTAAACTTATCCAAGGATTAGTAATCAAACAAAGGGATAAGACAGTACTAAATTTTTATCCCAAGACTATCTATGACTATGCTTGTCCAACATACGAAACGATCCCTTAAAAGTGGATAGACATGATTACAGTTAAATTATGAACCAACTTGTTTGTGTATCTACTTTCAGGGAGAAGATATAATTGCTATTTTACCCTGGGAGGAGTGGTGGGAGTATGAACTGACAAAAGATGATTCCAATCCACATATTGCATTGCTGCCTTTGCACCCTGATCTCCGTGCCAAGTTTAATCAGACTGCTGCTTGGGAATATGCACAAAGCATGGAAGGCAAACCATATGGTTTCCATAACCTAATATTTAGCTGGATAGATACTATTGACGGAAATTATCCCTCTCCCTTGGATGCTCATCTGGTATGCACCATCTCTTCTGTCTGATCGTAGTTGTGCCAATTTTTCTGTTGCTTTGAAGTGTTTCCTTCCATAACCTTTTAATAATCCTTTTACTTTGTAATTCTTTTCATTTGACACTTTATTCAGTTTTTCTGCTTTGGCTCAAGCATTGACCTATGTTCTTTCAGATAAAGTTTGTTACTGACTGGTGCATTTAAGATTCTAGACGTGTGAACTGTGAACTGAAATAAGTGATTAGCATGCATGTGCTTTTTCCTAGAAGACTGTTGAGCTGGTCAGGTTTTGATGTGTTGAACAATATGTTGAATTGGTTTTGATTTTAGTTTTATGTTTTTTTAGAAGAGATCTTATTTTTACATATAAGATATTCCAATAACACACGAGATCTTTGCATGATAATTTTCTTCCATTCAAATTGTATACCGTCCAAGTGACCGATTTCTACTTATTAGCTTATGATAGCTTAAAGTTTATCAGAAGGTTCATGCCATATTTTGACTGAGATGAATTGGTATCAGCAGTTGGTTTCGTGGAAATATTATCGGACTCTGAACTGCCAATGGTCTGTGAGGATTCAAAATATAAACTTATGCACCGTTATGCGGATGGTCTTTTGTGCAAGAACATCAAAATATCATATGATAACGCTCACACTTTTAATTACTTTTGAGATGTATGAAAGAAGGTTGAACATGAGAAGAATGATGATGTATAATGTGTGGCATGGAAATAGTGCTACTGTATTGCTTTAGGCCTCTTCAATGTGGTGCATTTGTGAAATTTCACCAGCTTTAATTTGTTGTTGATATGTTACTTGGTACAGGTTGCTTCTGTCATGACTGTTTGGAATCACTTACAGCCCGCATATGCAGCTAACATGTGGAATGAAGCCTTAAACAAGCGACTTGGAACTCAGGTCATATCTGTTTTCTTTAATTAGTGAGCTGCTATTTATTGAGATAAAAGTTGGACAAAAAAGTACTCGGAGAAGCTGTTCATCTAAAGATAATACATTCCTCCATTAAGTAACTAGTGTAATTAAGTCGAGCAAATTACTATGAAATGAAGAAAGCTCAATAACATAACTATATTTTTTCCTGAAAATGCACAAGGGTTGGTTAAAAGCATGCTTTCAAAATTCTCGAGAAAAAATCCAAGAGAGTGCAGGCATGCTCCGTACATCTGATATGATCGACAACTAATGTTAAATGAGGATCTGAATTTTGTGTCCATGCAGGGCCTTGATCTTCCTGATATTCTTGTCGAAGTTGAAAAGCGTGGGTCATCTTTTGCCAAATTGTTGACTATCCCAGAACAGGATGACTGGGTTTATAGTGATGGCAAATCAACATCTTGTATTGCTTTTGTTCTTGAAATGTACAAGGAAGCAGGACTATTTGGTCCACTTGCAAGTTCAATTCAGGTTACAGAATTCACGGTGAGTTTTTTAGATGGATTTTGAAGTTCCATTTTCAGGGTTAGGGGCTTTTTCTTTTCTGTTGTTTGCCCCTGAGCATTGGGGTGCATTAAATGGATGAATCTGAACCTATTGCACTGGTGATCGCATCTTTTGCTTATCCTGTCCTATTATTCACATATGCCTACCAAGTAGATATTTTCGTCGGTCAATTCCCTCTGAGTTACTTCCCCTGTGTCGACTGCTCTATTTTTGTGCTTGGGTTATCCTGAAAAACATACATGGTTTACTTTCCCTTGAAAAAGAAATGTTTCTACTTTACCCTCGACTACTGCATTTTTTTTTCACCATATAGCCATGAGAGGAGCCAAGGGTCCACATTTATATTGTATAAACTTGGTCTATTTTCTGTTTTGGGCCTACTTATATATATATAACTCTTGCATCAACAGTTAGTGAAAGAAAGTGCTTCGACCCTTTTTGCTGCATCTAACTCAAAGGCATATAGAGTCTTATATCAAATTTCATTGAGATACTAATAAACTGGTAGGAGTCTGCAGTCCATGCTTTCATGAGGTAATGGTTTTAAGTTCTCACTTGTTGTTTCAAAGTGCAGATAAAAGATGCTTACTCACTCAAGTTTTTTGAAAACAACACGAATCGGTTGCCTAAGTGGTGCAATGCGGATGACACAGTGAAGCTTCCTTTCTGTCAAATTCTTGGGAAGTACCGGATGGAATTGCCTGGATACAATACAATGGATGTATACGCCCATATGAATGAAAAGTGCCCATCAATGGCTCCAAAATACTACAGGCCACAAAGTTGTTGACAATGATTTTTATGGCCAGCTATCTTACTGTAGTTTAAGGTGTGTACAAGGATGGTTGTTCCAATGCTTTACAGGTTAGTGTGACAATTGAGTTAGATTTATACCGAAAGCCATAGGGAAAAAGAGAGAATGCTAATGAACATGTATGTCAGTTGACTTGGAATTGAAGTGTAAATATTATAGTAGTAGTTTTGTTGATTTGTTCTGTCTGAATAACTTTATAGATCCTGAAACAATCTGCAGTTAATATAACCACAAATTTGTTCCATTTCTTTGCTGTTGTTGAAGCCTATATGTTGTAAAATAAGTACTGGTATACTGTAAATTTGACAATGTCAAGTGATTTGAACAGAAGTTGAATAAATATTGGTTGAAAATCCCATCAAAAGTTTGATCATCTTAAACAATGTAATTACTACTCCCTTTGTCCCAATTTAAGTGTTTTACTTTCTTTTGTGTATTTTTCTATATTTAGTCAGTGTTTTAATTTCAACATTCTACGTAATAAGACTATGAGATTGAAAGTACATGCGTCTTTATATTAGAAGTACAAGATTCAAAAGTGTCAATTTATTTCTAATAAATACTCCGTGAGACACTTAAATTAGGACGGAGGGAGTATTATATTTACACTTGTATACAATTTTCATGGAGTTTTGGCATTTTTCAAATCCCAAAATTGCACTCAACTAACCCAGCGTTTTCAGTTTCAGACGACTACCTACCAACATTTTAATCATAAAGTTTCATATATGAAGATACAAGACACACATGTACTATTTTTGACCTTTTGTCGTTAAACAAAGTTCTAAAAATAATAAATAAATAAGAAGTTTTAAATAAAATTTTCACCTATCAAATGAGTACATTTCTGATTTCACATAAATATTGTTATGGCTTTTCAAGGGTGTAACAAATGATAAAACCCCGTAAAATTGAAGTGTGAAGTCGGAAATCTGGACATAGGTTAGGAGGATGAACCATTTTCTCTAAGAAAAACGACTTAGTTTCCCGAAAAATATTCTCTACAAGGCTTGTACTCAAACACAATGGAAGTAGCACATTTTAGACAATTTCTTCATCACATCACCTTAAGAGCAAATTAAGAAAGTAACAAAAGAATGACACCTCTAAATGCTAAACAGAAGAGCTTTTGATTCCCAACACTTGCCCATTTTCTGGTCTTTTTTCGCCCCGGATCTGTCATTCCATGGAAAAGACTAGGTACAACTTCAGAAGCAATTGAACCACATCCGTATGTGTGTTATCGAGGTCTTCCCGAGCTAAGGGATGCGAGACATCAGATAACATACTTGTTTCCTCTCTTTAACCATCCGTTTTTGGATTGATCGGTCTAATAAGCTCTTCACCACGAAGTGCCTGGTTCTCCATCAGATTTTCCTGCACCGCCTTCACTCGGGAAATCACAATTCTTTCAGGATTTACACAGAATGGATGTACAATATTTTAGAATTTGAAATAAGCAGGATAAGTTATCACAGTTTACCTGTAAAAGCTCTGTCATCCTGCCAATCCCGTAACTCATCAATGGTTTCGAAACAGAGATGGGAAGAGGCGAATTCATAGAATCGCTTGGTTCTATAGGAGGATGCTCATTCATGTCACCAATATCTCGTTCCACGACCACATTCAAGTTCCCTGCTGACATCTTATGAGACGCCTCAACGCCATTGGTCATTTCAATAAGTGATCCATCGGGTGGCAACGTAGCCAAGGGAACAACAGTTTGCAAACTTCTCTCCTTTAGAGCAACTGTCATATGAGCAGCTTGGGATGAATCTGGAAGAGCTTGTGTAGTAGGTGGAAATCCATTGGTTGGGTTGACAGGTTGAAGGACAGCAGGAACAACAGCGCTGTGGGCTCCCACCAAATGGCCAGAAGGAGGAGCTGTTGTTGGAGCCGATAAACTTAGCTGAGGCCTCCGATCATGGCCATGTACCTGAATTTGGTTTCTAATGGGTACATGAATGTCATTCCTTATAATCATCGGAACATGTGGTGCCACGTCATTTTCTTCCGTGACAGGATCAAAATGCCCCGGCTTAAAAACAACACCCCTGAAATTTAAGTCGCCAATCCTAATATTCAGAAAATAACCAGCATCAAATGCAGTTTCGACAACACCTGTAACAGCCTGACCTATCATTGCATCATTTGCAACATTAACTGTATCTACTTGTTGGGGTCGGATCTCTTTTGTTTGTTTAATCCCTGGTGGAAAATGAGCAGTTCTTACACGCTTTAGGTTGCTATCCTTACGCGGTCTTCCTCTCCCCCGCTTGACAGGAAGAGTTACTGCAGCGTAGGAGCTGCTCCCTTGAATAGCTTCTTGGCTCATTCTTAGACGTTGCTGCCGAGTATCTAAACTTCTTTTCTACCAGTCTTTTGTAGTACTTGCCTGGAAAAGATCAGCTCTTATTGACTTGGAATAACTATTAAGATAATAATGTATCATTCCTATGGCTGTAACCGTTAATCGCATATAGAGAGATTACGAATTAGACCTTTTTGACAGGTAAACATGTGAAGGTTCATAAGAAATTAGACTAAACTGGCATAAACATCAAATAAGCCGAATATGATGATTAAAAAAAATATTAGGAACAGACAAGTAAATATTACTAGGAGAAAACGATTATAACTTCATGGATGGTTACTTCAAAATCTTTTCTTTTGAGCCAAGGTCTACCGGAAACAACCTTTATACCGCAGAAAGGTAGAGGTACATCTTACCCTCCTCAAAGCCCGCTTATGAAATTACATTGGACATGTTGTTGGTTAATATCCAAGGCTAAGTAGGATTCGCATAAAAGGAATTGCTTCCGAATTCCTCTTTCTATCTTCCCTTCTTTTCGCCACCTAAGTTTATTTTTCATGGTGAATTATGTCTCTAGACTGAAAAGAACAAAAATGTAGGAAGGAATTCTTTTATCATGTGTCCAAGTTGCAGGATAGCTGTATTACGTCATTTCTCCATCAGCTCTCTACTATCACGAAAAGGCAGAGCAGTACAACTAAAGTCTCTAAATAAGGGACAATCCTAACGACAACTCAGAAAAGCATATCTGATACCCATGTGACTACCCAAAGCAACAAATGCATGCCATAAGACACAGCGACTTTATCCTGTCCAGAGCTGAGAACAATTTGGAAATTTTAGGCACATGTGCGACAAAATTGCTGGGCGAATAATAAACATAAAAAAGCAACAGAAATGTGCCAAAGTGATAAGTTAAGGAAGAAATTGATAATATTTAAACCAGATTTACATGAACATGAACATGTAATTTTGTTATGATTGTTGAAGAAAATTAATATCTGAAAGTACTTAATCGAATCCAATAATGAACAGCAGACAGTACAATTAACGAATACCACAAGGCCCAAGTCACGGAACTATATCATCAAAATATTGCAATAGGAAAATGTACACCCGAGGTTTTTGAATTAACAAGAAGCGGGAAAAAACTGAATATGACTGCAAATCATCAAGTACTACAATTCTTCATATATGCATGCTTTCTAAAACGAGATTAAACAAGACACGAGTATTTCTCCTCCAATGCAGTCAAGATAAATAATAAGTTTACTACGACCTCAGATACTGTGATGCCACTTTTGCCGATTGTTTTAACTTTTTATATGCTATCAGGTGTTATGAGAAAACAAACTCAAAGTATGCTTACTGATTCACCAGCGGAGCTGAAGAGCTAGAAATAAACTACTAAGGCATCTTCCATTTTTAGTGGAAGTATACTAACTGGAGAGCAAAGAATATTTGAAACTACTTTCAGACCATCACACGGATTCCGATTCAACTACCTTAAGAACAAAATGGAAGGGCAAAAAGGATTTTATGCGTAGATGTGAAAGCTCTACCAACAGACGTGACCTACGTGGCGGCAATTTTCATCCTACCGGTGTTCTATGTGTATTATATCCCTTATGACTCATGATGCATGTGTCTACTAATTCAATTTTGTACAAAGTTAAAATGTTTACTTGTGCACATTCAAAATTGAAGGACATAAATGTGAAACACGACCAAGTCAAAGGGCAAATTTATGCATTATGCCTTTTTTTTCTCTTCAAAATTCCAATCATTGCATCAAGTTTATTGAAGCTATGAAAACTAACATCTAGTTATCAACTAATGAATTATATGTCATTATTCTTTCTTATATTTTGCATCTAGAATTTGTTACTTTTGACATATATTTCATATACTGATATTGTCTTTTTAGTTGTTTATTAGAAACACTCGATATTATTTTAGAAAAACAAAAGAATGATAAATCTGAAAATGTATTCCAAGAGTTAGATGTATTAGAAATTGAAAAGGGAATAATTAAATAAAAAAAATCAACTATAAATAAATTTGAATATGAATACTAGAAAAATAAACTTAAAAAAAATAAATTCTTTGACATCTTTTAGTAATTCTATTAAGTTTGAACGTAAGGTCTATTTATTCCAGAAGCAAAATAACTACTTACGAAATACTGAAACTGAACGAACAAACATTAGATTTATTTTCAACGAAAAAAAACTAAAATGCAAAATGCATAAAAACAGACAAATTTCAATCTTTAACACAATTAAAAAACAAATCAACCGTTGCCTTCAAAAAAAGAGTAAAATGCATAAATAAACCTAAAAAGAAAAAAAAAAACATACCTTGAATTTTAGCCTGCTAGAAGATAAGAAGAATTCAAAAAATGGGAGATAAACAAACAGTAGTTGTGGTGAAATTATAAACCCTAGATTTTGTTAATTAGCAAAGATGGAGAGGAATAATTAGGAAATTAATTTACTCTTCTCTAGAATTTAAGTGTGAGGGGGGAAGGATGACATTAATGATATTATTATTATTATTATTATTTGCCTAGAGGGTGAATAACGAGAGATAATTTTATGATGTAATTTAATTTAGCATCAATTTTAAAAAGGAAAAGAACTTTTAAAATTTCGATCTAAGATTAGTCGTTCCTATTTGTAATTGTATGATATAAATCATTCATAGGAGCATTTAGAGATTTTTGTGAGTCTCTTATATAATAAAGCATTTGATATCCTCTTTCATTACTATTTAGATTATCTGTTGGGTTCTTCGAATTTTAAATATGTCAAGGATAAGTGAATATTTTAAAATTTAATTATTATTAAATATAAAAATACGTTATTCTTTTTAGATTTATTAAAAAGGAAGGCGAGTTATATCAATTGAAACCTTATGTTCCAATTTTGTTTGATATTTTTCTTTTGTTTTTTGTTTGAAAACTGATGTTTCTTTCTTTATTTTTTTAATTTTAATTTTTGTATAAGACTATTTAAGAAGATAAACAAAGATATTTTGATATATTTTAAGATAATTAGATTAAAAAATATTACTCCCTCTAGTTTAAAATGAATGTGTTTTTGACCTTTTTTTGTGCTCTAAAATGAATATAATTAATTTTTCAAAACCCAAAAATGTGAAAGTATAATTTTTCAAAACTATTATTCTATTCTCAACCATACGTTTTAGGAGAGTTTTGCAAAAGCAAAAAGGCTATATTTACCTATTATCTTTTAGAATGAAGAGAAAATATATAAAAATTCCTCATAAATTTGACAATACATTTTGCTTTATCACTTAAGCTACACAAACGGTTAAATATCCTCTTAATAATTTCAAGTAATTTAAATATTTTTAAGCTGAGACATGGCAAAGAGAGTGAATATGTCTCCTAAAAGCATTTGAAAAAGGAGAAAAAAGGTTGAATTTTATAAAATTATACATTGATCTTTTTTATTGGTCAATATTTAATTAATAGTTTTTCTTAATATATTACCTCTTTAAAAAATATATAGATTTTCTTATTTAGATGTAATGGATATTTGTGGGTCCCTTTTTTTTCTTTTCATTTTGTTGTCTTCCCTGATACACCTTTCTCCATCTTGATCTCCGCCTCTATCCCCTATTTGCATTTCATTATTTTAATTTCACTAGAGAGTAGGGAACCACATTCAAAACGACCATTTTTCAAGTCAAACGAGCCCAGAGTAGGTAAATTTCTTATTTTGTCGATTTTCCTGTGCTATAGTCCATGAATTTTTGGTGATCCTTAAAAATGGAACCAGTTCGTTCCGCGGGGGGAAATGGTGCATTTTCAAGTTCAAACGAGCCTCAAAGCAGACAAAGACAAATTTTAGCCCATATATTTTTTTATCCGAAAATTCTAAAATAAAATGACTGAAATTTCATGAACATCCGTTAAAACCTTAGAAATGGAAGTTCGTCCCGCAGGGAAAAATGGTTCATTTTCAAGTTAAAATGAGTCTCAAAGCAGACAAAAACATATTTTACTAATTTTCCTTTGTTATAACCCATTAATTTTTTTAAATCCAGAATCCCAAACAAAATGACTTAAATTTTTCATGGACCTCTATTAAGACCATATAAATGGAACCAGTTCGTCCCGCGGGAAAAAATGATGTATTTTCAAGTTCAAATGAGCACAAAGCAAGTAAAGACAAATTTTATCAATTTTCGTGTGCTATAGCCTATGAATTTTTTAATCCAGAAATTCCAAAACTAAATAGCCGAAATTATTTATGGACTTCCACTAGAACCTTAGATATGAAACCAGTTTGTCCCGCAGGGAAAAGTTGTGCATTTTCAAGTGCAAACGAGCCCCAAAGCAGGCAAAGACAGATTTTATCGTTTTTCGTGTGCTATATAGCCCATGAATTTTTTTAATCCAAAAATCTCAAAACAAAATGGCCAAAATTTTTCATGGACGTTCGTTATACCCTTAGAAATTGAACCAGTTCGTCTGGTGGGAAAAAATGGTGCATTTTCAAGTTTAAACGAGGCTGCAAAAGTAGATTTTATCGATTTTTTTGTGCTATAACCCATGGATTATTTTGATCCGTAATTCCCAAAAAAATGGTCAAATATTTTCATGGCCGTCTGTTAAGACCTTAGAAATGAAACTAGTTCATCCCGCGGGTAAAAATAACAAACCATTTTTTGGGTGATCCTAATTCCGACTTCAAAAATGCTAAAATTTTTTGTGGACGTCCGTAAATACCTTGTCTATGCATACGGTTGTTCCTCATGTCCATTCCAACTCATTTTAATGGTCAAACGAGCCCCGAAGCGCGCATACCCCCAATTTCGATGATTTTCGTGTGCTATAGCAAACTATTTTTTGGGTGATCCGGATTCCGACATCAAAAATGCAAAAAATTTGTATGGTCGTCCGTCAAGACCTTGGCTATGCATCCGGTTGGCCCTCATGACCATTTCGACCCATTTTCAAGGTCAAGCGAGCCCAAAGCGCGCATACCCCCCCATTTCGACGATTTTCGTGTGCTATAGCAAACCATTTATAGGGTGATCCATATTCCAACGTAAAAAATGCCAAAACTTTTTATGGACTTCCCTCAAGACCTTGTCTATTCATCCGGTTGGCCCGCACGGCCATTCCGACCCATTTTCGAGGTCAAACAAGCCCCGAAGCGCGCATACCCCTCATTTCTATAATTTTCGTGTGCTATATCAAACCACTTTTTGGGTGATCCGGATTCCGACGTCAAAAATACCAAAAATTTTTGTGAACGTCCATCAAGACATTTTGTATGTATCAGGTTGTCCCTCATGGACATTTCGACCCATTTTCAAGGTCAAGCGAGCCCCGAAGCGGCATACCCCCCTATTTCGACGATTTCGTGTGCTATATAGCAAACCATTTTTTGGGTGATCCATATTCTGATGTCAAAAATGCAAATTTTTTTGTGGACATCCGTCAAGACTTTTGATATGGATACGGTTGGCCCTCACGACCATTCTTACCCATTTTATAGGTCAAACGAGCCCCAAAGCGAGCATAACCCCCATTTCGATGATTTTCGTGTGCTATAACAAACCATTTTTTGGGTGATTCTGATTCCAACGTCAAAAACGTAAAAAAAATTGTGGACATCCGTCAAGACATTGGCTATGTATCCAAATGGCCTTACGGCCATCCCGACACATTTTCAAGGTCAAACGAGCCCTGAAGCGCGTATACCCCCATTTCGATGATTTTCATGTGCTATACCAAACCATTTTTTGGGTGATCCATATTCTGACGTCAAAAATGCGAAAAGTTTTTGTGGACGTCAGTCAAGACCTTGGCTATGCATTTGGTTGGCCTTCACGGCTATCTCGACCCATTTTAAAGGTCAAACGAGCCCTGAAGCGCGCATACCCCCTTCTCATTTCGATGATTTTCGTGTGCAAACCATTTTTTGGGTGATCCAGATTCTGACGTAAAAAATGCAAAAAATTTTTGTCGACGTCTGTCAAGACCTTGGCTATGCATCCGGCTTGCCCTCACGGCCATTCCGACCCATTTTCAAGGTCAAACGAGCCCCGAAGCGTGCATACCCCCATTTTGATGATTTTCATGTGCTATAGCAAACCATTTTTTGGGTGATCCAAATTCCGATGTCAAAAATGCCAAATGTTTTTGTGGTTGTCTGTCAAGATGTTGCATATGCATTCGGTTGGCCCTGACAGTCATTCCGACCCATTATCAAGGTCAAACGAGCCCCGAAGCGCACATACCTCTTATTTCAACGATTTTCGTATGCGATAGCAAACCATTTTATGGGTGATCCGGATTCTGACGTCAAAAATGCAAAAAATTTTTTGTGGACATCCGTCAAGACCTTGGATATGCATCCGATTGGCCTCACATCCATTCCGACACATTTTCAAGGTCAAACGAGCCCCGAAACGCGTATACCCCCCATTTCGATGATTTTCGTGTGTTATAGCAAACCATTTTTTGGGTGATCCGGATTCGACGTCGAAAATGACAAAAAATTTTGTGGACGTCCTCAAGACCTTGTCTTTGCATCCGGTTGGCCCTCACGGCCATTATGACCCATTTTCAAGGTCAAACGATCCCCGAAGCGCGCATACCCCCCATTTCGATGGTTTTTGTGTGCTAGCAAACCATTTTTTGGATGATCCAGATTCCGACGTCCAAAATTCCAAATTTTTTTTTGGACGTCCGTCAAGAACTTGGCTATGCATCCGGTTGGACCCAAAGGTCATTTCGACCCATTTTCAAGCTCAAACGAGTCTCGAAGCGCGTATAACCCCACCATTTCGACGATTTTCGTGTGCTATATTAAACCTTTTACTGGGCGATTCATATTACAACGTAAAAAATGCCAAAATTTTTTGTGGACTTCCTTCAATACCTTGTCTATGCATACGGTTGGCCCTCACGGCCCGTCCGACCCATTTTGAAGGTCAAACGAGCCCCGAAGCGAGCATACCCCTCATTTCGACGATTTTCGTGTGCTATAGCACACCATTTTTTGGGTGATCCGGATTCCGACGTCAAAAATGTCAAATTTTTTTGTGGACGTCCGTCAAGAACTTGGATATGCATCCGGTTGGACCCAAAGGTCATTTCGACCCATTTTCAAGCTCAAACGAGTCTCGAAGCGCGTATACCCCCACCATTTCGATGATTTTCGTGTGCTATATTAAACCATTTATTGGGCGATTCATATTACAACGTAAAAAATGCCAAAATTTTTTGTGGACTTCCTTCAATACCTTGTCTATGCATACGGTTGGCCCTCACGGCCCGTCCGACCCATTTTGAAGGTCAAACGAGCCCCGAAGCGAGCATACCCCTCATTTCGACGATTTTCGTGTGCTATAGCACACCATTTTTTGGGTGATCCGGATTCCGACGTCAAAAATGCCACAATTTTTTGTGGACTTCCTTCAATACCTTGTCTATGCATACGGTTGGCCCTCACGGCCCGTCCGACCCATTTTGAAGGTCAAACGAGCCCCGAAGCGAGCATACCCCTCATTTCGACGATTTTCGTGTGCTATAGCACACCATTTTTTGGGTGATCCGGATTCCGACGTCAAAAATGCCACAATTTTTTGTGGACTTCCTTCAATACCTTGTCTATGCATACGGTTGGCCCTCACGGCCCGTCCGACCCATTTTGAAGGTCAAACGAGCCCCGAAGCGAGCATACCCCTCATTTCGACGATTTTCGTGTGCTATAGCACACCATTTTTTGGGTGATCCGGATTCCGACGTCAAAAATGCCACAATTTTTTGTGGACTTCCTTCAATACCTTGTCTATGCATACGGTTGGCCCTCACGGCCCGTCCGACCCATTTTGAAGGTCAAACGAGCCCCGAAGCGAGCATACCCCTCATTTCGACGATTTTCGTGTGCTATAGCACACCATTTTTTGGGTGATCCGGATTCCGACGTCAAAAATGCCACAATTTTTTGTGGACTTCCTTCAATACCTTGTCTATGCATACGGTTGGCCCTCACGGCCCGTCCGACCCATTTTGAAGGTCAAACGAGCCCCGAAGCGAGCATACCCCTCATTTCGACGATTTTCGTGTGCTATAGCACACCATTTTTTGGGTGATCCGGATTCCGACGTCAAAAATGCCACAATTTTTTGTGGACTTCCTTCAATACCTTGTCTATGCATACGGTTGGCCCTCACGGCCCGTCCGACCCATTTTGAAGGTCAAACGAGCCCCGAAGCGAGCATACCCCTCATTTCGACGATTTTCGTGTGCTATAGCACACCATTTTTTGGGTGATCCGGATTCCGACGTCAAAAATGCCACAATTTTTTGTGGACTTCCTTCAATACCTTGTCTATGCATACGGTTGGCCCTCACGGCCCGTCCGACCCATTTTGAAGGTCAAACGAGCCCCGAAGCGAGCATACCCCTCATTTCGACGATTTTCGTGTGCTATAGCACACCATTTTTTGGGTGATCCGGATTCCGACGTCAAAAATGCCACAATTTTTTGTGGACTTCCTTCAATACCTTGTCTATGCATACGGTTGGCCCTCACGGCCCGTCCGACCCATTTTGAAGGTCAAACGAGCCCCGAAGCGAGCATACCCCTCATTTCGACGATTTTCGTGTGCTATAGCACACCATTTTTTGGGTGATCCGGATTCCGACGTCAAAAATGCCACAATTTTTTGTGGACTTCCTTCAATACCTTGTCTATGCATACGGTTGGCCCTCACGGCCCGTCCGACCCATTTTGAAGGTCAAACGAGCCCCGAAGCGAGCATACCCCTCATTTCGACGATTTTCGTGTGCTATAGCACACCATTTTTTGGGTGATCCGGATTCCGACGTCAAAAATGCCACAATTTTTTGTGGACTTCCTTCAATACCTTGTCTATGCATACGGTTGGCCCTCACGGCCCGTCCGACCCATTTTGAAGGTCAAACGAGCCCCGAAGCGAGCATACCCCTCATTTCGACGATTTTCGTGTGCTATAGCACACCATTTTTTGGGTGATCCGGATTCCGACGTCAAAAATGCCACAATTTTTTGTGGACTTCCTTCAATACCTTGTCTATGCATACGGTTGGCCCTCACGGCCCGTCCGACCCATTTTGAAGGTCAAACGAGCCCCGAAGCGAGCATACCCCTCATTTCGACGATTTTCGTGTGCTATAGCACACCATTTTTTGGGTGATCCGGATTCCGACGTCAAAAATGCCACAATTTTTTGTGGACTTCCTTCAATACCTTGTCTATGCATACGGTTGGCCCTCACGGCCCGTCCGACCCATTTTGAAGGTCAAACGAGCCCCGAAGCGAGCATACCCCTCATTTCGACGATTTTCGTGTGCTATAGCAAACCATTTTTTGGGTGATCCGGATTCCAACGTCAAAAATGCCAAATTTTTTTGTGGACGTCCGTCAAGACCTTCTCTATGCATCCGGTTGTCCCTCACGGCCCGTCCGACCTATTTTGAAGGTCAAACGCCCCGAAGGGAGCATAACCCTCATTTCGATGATTTTCGTGTGCTATAGCAAACCATTTTTTGGGTGATCCAGATTTCGACATCAAAAATGCCAATTTTTTTTGTGTATGTCCGTCAAGACCTTTTATATGCATCCAGTTTGCCCTCACGGCCCGTTTAACCCATTTTGAAGGTCAAACGAGCCCCGAAGCGAGCATACCCCTCATTTTGACAATTTTCGTGTGCTATAGCAAACCATTTTATTGGTGATCCGGATTCCGACGTCAAAAATGTCAATTTTTTTGGTGGACGTACGTCAAGACCTTGTCTATGCATCCGGTTGGACCTCACGGCCCGTCCGACCCATTTCAAAGGTCAAACGAGCCCCGAAGCGAGCATACCCCTCTTTTCGACGATTTTCGTGTGCTATAGCAAACCATTTTTTGGGTGATCCGGATTCCGACGTCAAAAAATGCCAAATTTTTTTGTGGACGTCCGTCAAGACCTTGTCTATGCAGCCGGTTGGCCCTCACGGCCAGTCCGACCCATTTTGNACCCGTCCGACCCATTTTGAAGGTCAAACAAGCCCCAAAGCGAGTATACACCTCATTTCGACGATTTTTGTGTGTTATAGCAAACCATTTTTTTGGTAATCCGGATTGCGATGTCAAAAATGCCAAATTTTTTTGGGGACCTCCGTCAAGACCTTGTCTATGCATCCAGTTTGCCCTCACGGACCGTCCGACCCATTTTGAATGTCAAACGAGCCCCGAAGCGAGCATACCCCTCATTTCGACAATTTTCGTGTGCTATAGCAAACCATTTTTTTGATGATCCGGATTCCGACGTTAAAAATGCCAAATTTTTTTGTGGACGTCCGTCAAGACCTTGTCTATGCATCCGGTTGGCCCTCACGGCCCGTCCGACCCATTTTGAAGTTCAAAGGAGCTCCGAAGCAAGCATACCCCTCATTTTGACGATTTTCGTGTGCTATAGCAAATCATTTTTTGGGTGATCCGGATT
>NC_028648.1:129519-129809 GCF_001406875.1 Solanum pennellii | reverse complement strand
CCTTGTATATGCATCCGGTTGTCCCTCAAAGCCCGTCTGACCCATTTCGAAGGTCAAACAAGCCCCGAAGCAAGCATACCCCTCATTTCGACGATTTTCGTGTGCTATAGCAAATCATTTTTTGGGTGATCCGGATTCCGACGTCAAAAATGCCAAAATTATTTGTGGACGTCCGTCAAGACCTTGTCTATGCATCCAGTTGGCCCTCACAGCCCGCCGACCCATTTTGAAGGTCAAACAAGCCCCGAAGCGAGCATACCCCTCATTTCGACGATTTTCCGTGTGCTATA
>NC_028648.1:129375-129456 GCF_001406875.1 Solanum pennellii | reverse complement strand
GTGTGGACGTACGTCAAGACCTCGTCTATGCATCCGGTTGGCCCTCACGGCCCGTCCGACCCATTTTGAAGGTCAAACGAG
>NC_028648.1:125819-129259 GCF_001406875.1 Solanum pennellii | reverse complement strand
AAAATGCCAAATTTTTTTGTGGACGTCCATCAAGATCTTGTCTATGCATCAGGTTGGCCCTCACGGCCCGTCCGACCCATTTTGAAGGTCAAACGAGCCCCAAAGCGAGCATACCCCTCTTTCGACGATTTTCGTGTGCTATAGCAAACCAAATTTTGGGTGATCCGGATTCCGATGTCAAAAATGCCAAATTTTTGGTGGACGTCCATCAAGACCTTTTCTATGCATCCGGTTGTCCCTCACGGCCCGTTCGACACATTTTGAAGGTCAAACGAGCCCCAAAGCGAGCATACCCCTCATTTCGACGATTTTCGTGTGCTATAGCAAACCATTTTTTGGGTGATCCGGATTTCGACGTCAAAATGCAAAATTTTTTTGTGGACGTCCGTCAAGATCTTTTCTATGCATCAGGTTGGCCCTCACGGACCTTCCGACCCATTTTGAAGGTCAAACGAGCCACAAAGCGAGCATACCCCTCATTTCGACGATTTTCGTGTGCTATAGCACACCATTTTTTGGGTGATCCGGATTCCGACGTCAAAAATGCTAAATTTTTTTGTGGACGTCCGTCAAGACCTTGTCTATGCATCCGGTTGGCCCTCACGGCCCGTCCGACCCATTTTGAAGGTCAAACAAGCCCCAAAGCGAGCACACCCCTCATTTCGACGATTTTCGTGTGCTATAGCACACCATTTTTTGGGTGATCCGGATTCCGACGTCAAAAATGCTAAATTTTTTTGTGGACGTCCGTCAAGACCTTGTCTATGCATCCGGTTGGCCCTCACGGCCCGTCCGACCCATTTTGAAGGTCAAACAAGCCCCAAAGCGAGCACACCCCTCATTTCGACGATTTTCGTGTGCTATAGCACACCATTTTTTGGGTGATCCGGATTCCGACGTCAAAAATGCTAAATTTTTTTGTGGACGTCCGTCAAGACCTTGTCTATGCATCCGGTTGGCCCTCACGGCCCGTCCGACCCATTTTGAAGGTCAAACAAGCCCCAAAGCGAGCACACCCCTCATTTCGACGATTTTCGTGTGCTATAGCACACCATTTTTTGGGTGATCCGGATTCCGACGTCAAAAATGCTAAATTTTTTTGTGGACGTCCGTCAAGACCTTGTCTATGCATCCGGTTGGCCCTCACGGCCCGTCCGACCCATTTTGAAGGTCAAACAAGCCCCAAAGCGAGCACACCCCTCATTTCGACGATTTTCGTGTGCTATAGCACACCATTTTTTGGGTGATCCGGATTCCGACGTCAAAAATGCTAAATTTTTTTGTGGACGTCCGTCAAGACCTTGTCTATGCATCCGGTTGGCCCTCACGGCCCGTCCGACCCATTTTGAAGGTCAAACAAGCCCCAAAGCGAGCACACCCCTCATTTCGACGATTTTCGTGTGCTATAGCACACCATTTTTTGGGTGATCCGGATTCCGACGTCAAAAATGCTAAATTTTTTTGTGGACGTCCGTCAAGACCTTGTCTATGCATCCGGTTGGCCCTCACGGCCCGTCCGACCCATTTTGAAGGTCAAACAAGCCCCAAAGCGAGCACACCCCTCATTTCGACGATTTTCGTGTGCTATAGCACACCATTTTTTGGGTGATCCGGATTCCGACGTCAAAAATGCTAAATTTTTTTGTGGACGTCCGTCAAGACCTTGTCTATGCATCCGGTTGGCCCTCACGGCCCGTCCGACCCATTTTGAAGGTCAAACAAGCCCCAAAGCGAGCACACCCCTCATTTCGACGATTTTCGTGTGCTATAGCACACCATTTTTTGGGTGATCCGGATTCCGACGTCAAAAATGCTAAATTTTTTTGTGGACGTCCGTCAAGACCTTGTCTATGCATCCGGTTGGCCCTCACGGCCCGTCCGACCCATTTTGAAGGTCAAACAAGCCCCAAAGCGAGCACACCCCTCATTTCGACGATTTTCGTGTGCTATAGCACACCATTTTTTGGGTGATCCGGATTCCGACGTCAAAAATGCTAAATTTTTTTGTGGACGTCCGTCAAGACCTTGTCTATGCATCCGGTTGGCCCTCACGGCCCGTCCGACCCATTTTGAAGGTCAAACAAGCCCCAAAGCGAGCACACCCCTCATTTCGACGATTTTCGTGTGCTATAGCACACCATTTTTTGGGTGATCCGGATTCCGACGTCAAAAATGCTAAATTTTTTTGTGGACGTCCGTCAAGACCTTGTCTATGCATCCGGTTGGCCCTCACGGCCCGTCCGACCCATTTTGAAGGTCAAACAAGCCCCAAAGCGAGCACACCCCTCATTTCGACGATTTTCGTGTGCTATAGCACACCATTTTTTGGGTGATCCGGATTCCGACGTCAAAAATGCTAAATTTTTTTGTGGACGTCCGTCAAGACCTTGTCTATGCATCCGGTTGGCCCTCACGGCCCGTCCGACCCATTTTGAAGGTCAAACAAGCCCCAAAGCGAGCACACCCCTCATTTCGACGATTTTCGTGTGCTATAGCACACCATTTTTTGGGTGATCCGGATTCCGACGTCAAAAATGCTAAATTTTTTTGTGGACGTCCGTCAAGACCTTGTCTATGCATCCGGTTGGCCCTCACGGCCCGTCCGACCCATTTTGAAGGTCAAACAAGCCCCAAAGCGAGCACACCCCTCATTTCGACGATTTTCGTGTGCTATAGCAAACCATTTTTTGGGTGATCCGCATTCCTACGTCAAAAAAGCAAAATTTTTTTGTGGACATCCGTCAAGACCTTGTCTATGCATCCGGTTTTCCCTCACGGCCCGTCCGACCCATTTTGAAGGTCAAACAAGCCCCAAAGCGAGCACACCCCTCATTTCGACGATTTTCGTGTGCTATAGCAAACTAATTTTTGGGTGATCTGGACTCCGACTTCAAAAATGCCAAATTTTTTTGTGGACGTCCGTCAAGACCTTGTCTATGCATCCGGTTGGCCCTCACGGCCCTTCCGACCCATTTTGAAGGTCAAACGAGCCCCGAACCGAGCATACCCCTCATTTCGACGATTTTCGTGTGCTATTGCAAACCATTTTTTGGGTGATCCTGATTCCGACGTCAAAAATGCCAAATTTTTTTGTGGACATCCGTAAAGACCTTTTCTATGCATCGGCTGGCCTTTACGGCCCGTCCGACCCATTTTGAAGGTCAACCGAGCCCCGAAGTGAGCATACCCCTCTTTTCGACGATTTTCCTGTGCTATATCAAACCATTTTTTGGGTGATCCGAATTCCGACGTCAAAAATGCTAAATTTTCTTGTGGACGTCCATCAAGACCTTGTCTATGCATCCGGTTGGCCCTCACGGCCCGTCCGACCCATTTTCAAGGTCAAACAAGCCCCGAAGCAAGCATACCCCTCATTTCGACGATATTCGTGTGCTATAGCAAACCATTTTTTGGGAGATCCGGATTCCGACGTCAAAAAT
>NC_028648.1:125186-125798 GCF_001406875.1 Solanum pennellii | reverse complement strand
TCCGGATTCCGACGTCAAAAATGCCAAATTTTTTTGTGGACGTCCGTCAAGACCTTGTCTATGCATCCGGTTGGCCCTGACGGCCCGTCCGACCCATTTTGAAGGTCAAACGAGCCCTGAAGCGAGCACACCCCTCGTTTCGACGATTTTCGTGTGCTTAGCAAACCATTTTTTGGGTTATCCAGATTCCGACGTCAAAAATGCCAATTTTTTTTGTGGACGTCCGTCAAGACCTTGTCTATGCATCCGGTTGGCCCTCACGGCCCTTCCGACCCATTTTGAAGGTCAAACGAGCCCCGAAGCGAGCATACCCCTCTTTTCGACGATTTTCGTGTGCCATAGCAAACCATTTTTTGGGTGATCTGCATTCCTACGTCAAAAGTACAAAATTTTATTGTGGACGTCCGTCAAGACCTTGTCTATGCATCCGGTTTTCCCTCACGGCCCGTCCGACCCATTTTGAAGGTCAAACGAGCCCCGAAGCGAGCACACCCCTCATTTCGACGCTTTTCGTGTGTTATAGCAAACCATTTTTTGGGTGATCCGGATTCCGACGTCAAAATGCCAAATGTTTTTGTGGACGTCCGTCAAGACCTTGTCTATGCATCCGGT
>NC_028648.1:120233-124987 GCF_001406875.1 Solanum pennellii | reverse complement strand
TGTCCGACCCATTTTGAAGGTCAAACGAGCCCCGAAGCGAGAATACCCCTCATTTCAACGATTTTCGTGTGCTATAGCAAACCATTTTTGGGTGATCCTGATTCAGACGTCAAAAATGCCAAATTTTTTTGTGGACGTCCGTCAAGACCTTGTCTATGCATCCGGTTGGCCCTCACGGCCCTTCCGACCCATTTTGAAGGTCAAAGGAGCCCCGAAGCGAGCATACCCCTCATTTCGACGATTTTCGTGTGCTATAGCAAACCATTTTTGGGTGATCCTGATTCAGACGTCAAAAATGCCAAATTTTTTTGTGGACGTCCGTCAAGACCTTGTCTATGCATCCGGTTGGCCCTCACGGCCCTTCCGACCCATTTTGAAGGTCAAAGGAGCCCCGAAGCGAGCATACCCCTCATTTCGACGATTTTCGTGTGCTATAGCAAACCATTTTTGGGTGATCCTGATTCAGACGTCAAAAATGCCAAATTTTTTTGTGGACGTCCGTCAAGACCTTGTCTATGCATCCGGTTGGCCCTCACGGCCCTTCCGACCCATTTTGAAGGTCAAAGGAGCCCCGAAGCGAGCATACCCCTCATTTCGACGATTTTCGTGTGCTATAGCAAACCATTTTTGGGTGATCCTGATTCAGACGTCAAAAATGCCAAATTTTTTTGTGGACGTCCGTCAAGACCTTGTCTATGCATCCGGTTGGCCCTCACGGCCCTTCCGACCCATTTTGAAGGTCAAAGGAGCCCCGAAGCGAGCATACCCCTCATTTCGACGATTTTCGTGTGCTATAGCAAACCATTTTTGGGTGATCCTGATTCAGACGTCAAAAATGCCAAATTTTTTTGTGGACGTCCGTCAAGACCTTGTCTATGCATCCGGTTGGCCCTCACGGCCCTTCCGACCCATTTTGAAGGTCAAAGGAGCCCCGAAGCGAGCATACCCCTCATTTCGACGATTTTCGTGTGCTATAGCAAACCATTTTTGGGTGATCCTGATTCAGACGTCAAAAATGCCAAATTTTTTTGTGGACGTCCGTCAAGACCTTGTCTATGCATCCGGTTGGCCCTCACGGCCCTTCCGACCCATTTTGAAGGTCAAAGGAGCCCCGAAGCGAGCATACCCCTCATTTCGACGATTTTCGTGTGCTATAGCAAACCATTTTTGGGTGATCCTGATTCAGACGTCAAAAATGCCAAATTTTTTTGTGGACGTCCGTCAAGACCTTGTCTATGCATCCGGTTGGCCCTCACGGCCCTTCCGACCCATTTTGAAGGTCAAAGGAGCCCCGAAGCGAGCATACCCCTCATTTCGACGATTTTCGTGTGCTATAGCAAACCATTTTTGGGTGATCCTGATTCAGACGTCAAAAATGCCAAATTTTTTTGTGGACGTCCGTCAAGACCTTGTCTATGCATCCGGTTGGCCCTCACGGCCCTTCCGACCCATTTTGAAGGTCAAAGGAGCCCCGAAGCGAGCATACCCCTCATTTCGACGATTTTCGTGTGCTATAGCAAACCATTTTTGGGTGATCCTGATTCAGACGTCAAAAATGCCAAATTTTTTTGTGGACGTCCGTCAAGACCTTGTCTATGCATCCGGTTGGCCCTCACGGCCCTTCCGACCCATTTTGAAGGTCAAAGGAGCCCCGAAGCGAGCATACCCCTCATTTCGACGATTTTCGTGTGCTATAGCAAACCATTTTTGGGTGATCCTGATTCAGACGTCAAAAATGCCAAATTTTTTTGTGGACGTCCGTCAAGACCTTGTCTATGCATCCGGTTGGCCCTCACGGCCCTTCCGACCCATTTTGAAGGTCAAAGGAGCCCCGAAGCGAGCATACCCCTCATTTCGACGATTTTCGTGTGCTATAGCAAACCATTTTTGGGTGATCCTGATTCAGACGTCAAAAATGCCAAATTTTTTTGTGGACGTCCGTCAAGACCTTGTCTATGCATCCGGTTGGCCCTGACGGCCTGTCCGACCCATTTTGAAGGTCAAACGAGCCCCGAAGCGAGAATACCCCTCATTTCAACGATTTTCGTGTGCTATAGCAAACCATTTTTGGGTGATCCTGATTCAGACGTCAAAAATGCCAAATTTTTTTGTGGACGTCCGTCAAGACCTTGTCTATGCATCCGGTTGGCCCTCACGGCCCTTCCGACCCATTTTGAAGGTCAAAGGAGCCCCGAAGCGAGCATACCCCTCATTTCGACGATTTTCGTGTGCTATAGCAAACCATTTTTGGGTGATCCTGATTCAGACGTCAAAAATGCCAAATTTTTTTGTGGACGTCCGTCAAGACCTTGTCTATGCATCCGGTTGGCCCTCACGGCCCTTCCGACCCATTTTGAAGGTCAAAGGAGCCCCGAAGCGAGCATACCCCTCATTTCGACGATTTTCGTGTGCTATAGCAAACCATTTTTGGGTGATCCTGATTCAGACGTCAAAAATGCCAAATTTTTTTGTGGACGTCCGTCAAGACCTTGTCTATGCATCCGGTTGGCCCTCACGGCCCTTCCGACCCATTTTGAAGGTCAAAGGAGCCCCGAAGCGAGCATACCCCTCATTTCGACGATTTTCGTGTGCTATAGCAAACCATTTTTGGGTGATCCTGATTCAGACGTCAAAAATGCCAAATTTTTTTGTGGACGTCCGTCAAGACCTTGTCTATGCATCCGGTTGGCCCTCACGGCCCTTCCGACCCATTTTGAAGGTCAAAGGAGCCCCGAAGCGAGCATACCCCTCATTTCGACGATTTTCGTGTGCTATAGCAAACCATTTTTGGGTGATCCTGATTCAGACGTCAAAAATGCCAAATTTTTTTGTGGACGTCCGTCAAGACCTTGTCTATGCATCCGGTTGGCCCTCACGGCCCTTCCGACCCATTTTGAAGGTCAAAGGAGCCCCGAAGCGAGCATACCCCTCATTTCGACGATTTTCGTGTGCTATAGCAAACCATTTTTGGGTGATCCTGATTCAGACGTCAAAAATGCCAAATTTTTTTGTGGACGTCCGTCAAGACCTTGTCTATGCATCCGGTTGGCCCTCACGGCCCTTCCGACCCATTTTGAAGGTCAAAGGAGCCCCGAAGCGAGCATACCCCTCATTTCGACGATTTTCGTGTGCTATAGCAAACCATTTTTGGGTGATCCTGATTCAGACGTCAAAAATGCCAAATTTTTTTGTGGACGTCCGTCAAGACCTTGTCTATGCATCCGGTTGGCCCTCACGGCCCTTCCGACCCATTTTGAAGGTCAAAGGAGCCCCGAAGCGAGCATACCCCTCATTTCGACGATTTTCGTGTGCTATAGCAAACCATTTTTGGGTGATCCTGATTCAGACGTCAAAAATGCCAAATTTTTTTGTGGACGTCCGTCAAGACCTTGTCTATGCATCCGGTTGGCCCTCACGGCCCTTCCGACCCATTTTGAAGGTCAAAGGAGCCCCGAAGCGAGCATACCCCTCATTTCGACGATTTTCGTGTGCTATAGCAAACCATTTTTGGGTGATCCTGATTCAGACGTCAAAAATGCCAAATTTTTTTGTGGACGTCCGTCAAGACCTTGTCTATGCATCCGGTTGGCCCTCACGGCCCTTCCGACCCATTTTGAAGGTCAAAGGAGCCCCGAAGCGAGCATACCCCTCATTTCGACGATTTTCGTGTGCTATAGCAAACCATTTTTGGGTGATCCTGATTCCGACGTCAAAAATGCCAAATTTTTTTGTGGACGTCCGTCAAGACCTTGTCTATGCATCCGGTTGGCCCTCACGGCCCTTCCGACCCATTTTGAAGGTCAAAGGAGCCCCGAAGCGAGCATACCCCTCATTTCGACGATTTTCGTGTGCTATAGCAAACCATTTTTGGGTGATCCTGATTCAGACGTCAAAAATGCCAAATTTTTTTGTGGACGTCCGTCAAGACCTTGTCTATGCATCCGGTTGGCCCTCACGGCCCTTCCGACCCATTTTGAAGGTCAAAGGAGCCCCGAAGCGAGCATACCCCTCATTTCGACGATTTTCGTGTGCTATAGCAAACCATTTTTGGGTGATCCTGATTCAGACGTCAAAAATGCCAAATTTTTTTGTGGACGTCCGTCAAGACCTTGTCTATGCATCCGGTTGGCCCTCACGGCCCTTCCGACCCATTTTGAAGGTCAAAGGAGCCCCGAAGCGAGCATACCCCTCATTTCGACGATTTTCGTGTGCTATAGCAAACCATTTTTTGGGTGATCCGCATTCCTACGTCAAAAAAGCAAACTTTTTTTGTTGACATCCGTCAAGACCTTGTCTATGCATCCGGTTTTCTCTCACGGCCCGTCCGACCCATTTTGAAGGTCAAACAAGCCCCAAAGCGAGCATACCCCTCATTTCGACGATTTTCGTGTGCTATAGCAAACTAATTTTTGGGTGATCCAGATTCCGACGTCAAAAATGCAAAATTTTCTTGTGGACGTCCGTAAAGACCTTGTCTATGCATCCGGTTGGCCCTCACAGCCCGTCCGACCCATTTTCAAGGTCAAACAAGCCCCAAAGCAAGCATACCCCTCATTTCGACAATTTTCGTGTGCTATAGAGAACCATTTTTTGGGTGATCCGGATTCCGACGTCAAAAAAAATAATTTTTTTTGTCTATGACAAGGTCTTGCTATAGACAAAAAAAATTATTTTTTTTGACGTCGGAATCAGGATCACCCAAAAATGGTTTGCTATAGCACACGAAAATCGTCGAAATGAGGGGTATGCTCGCT
>NC_028648.1:109730-110233 GCF_001406875.1 Solanum pennellii | reverse complement strand
GAAAGTTTGTTTATTTTGAAAACAGTTTTTTCTCTGACAAAATTACTTTCTTCTTGAGAAAGGGTTTTTACAAAAGGGAAAAGTAGATCTTTTCCTAATATATTAGTGGAGATACCATCCAGAGTAGTGAAATACGGTTTTATTTGGGTAATAAAAGGTATTCCAAGGATGATATCTTCATTAATATCTTCGGTAATAACAAAATCATTTGTTAAACAAATGCCATTATTGCAAATATGAGCTTTAGAAAGCTTATAGTTTATTTTCAAAAGTTCTCCTGTGGCAGAGTATAATTTTGAAGTACTTTTTTGTAAATACTGAAGAGGAACAATACCTTTCATAATGCAGTTTCTATCAGCACCACACGTCAAAAATGCCAAATTTTTTTGTGGACGTCCGTCAAGACCTTGTATATGCATCCGGTTGGCAATCACGGCCCGTCCTACCCATTTGGAAGGTCAAACGAGCCCCGAAGCAAGCATACCCCTCATTTCGACGATTTT
>NC_028648.1:106774-109557 GCF_001406875.1 Solanum pennellii | reverse complement strand
TGCCAAATTTTTTCGTGGACGTCCGTCAAGACCTTGTCTATGCATAGGGTTGGCCATCACGGCCCGTCCGACCCATTTAGAAGGTCAAACGAGCCCTGAAGCGAGCATACCCCTCATTTCGACGAAAATTTGGAATTTTTGACGTCGGAATCCGGATCACCCAAAAAATGGTTTTCTATAGCAGACGAAAATCGTCGAAATGAGGGGTATGCTCGCTTCGGGGCTCGTTTGACCTTCCAAATGGGTCGGACGGGCCGTGATGGCCAACCGGATGCATAGACAAGGTCTTGACGGACGTCCACAAGAAAATTTGGCACTTTTGACGTCAGAATCCGGATAACCAAAAAATGGTTTGCTATAGCACACGAAAATCGTCGAAATGAGGGGTATGCTCGCTTCGGGGCTCGTTTGACCCTCCAAATGGGTCGGACAAGCCGTGATGGCCAANAGATGCATAGACAAGGTCTTTACATACGTCAACAAGAAAATTTGGAATTTATGGCGTCGGAATCCGGATCACCCAAAAAATGGTTTGCTATAGCACACGAAAATCGTCAAAATGAGGGGTATGCTCGCTTCGGGGCTTGTTTGACCTTCCAAATGGGTCGGACGGGCCGTGATGGCCAACCAGATGCATAGACAAGGTCTTTACATACGTCAACAAGAAAATTTGGAATTTATGGCGTCGGAATCCGGATCACCCAAAAAATGGTTTGCTATAGCACACGAAAATCGTCAAAATGAGGGGTATGCTCGCTTCGGGGCTTGTTTGACCTTCCAAATGGGTCGGACGGGCCGTGATGGCCAACCAGATGCATAGACAAGGTCTTTACATACGTCAACAAGAAAATTTGGAATTTATGGCGTCGGAATCCGGATCACCCAAAAAATGGTTTGCTATAGCACACGAAAATCGTCAAAATGAGGGGTATGCTCGCTTCGGGGCTTGTTTGACCTTCCAAATGGGTCGGACGGGCCGTGATGGCCAACCAGATGCATAGACAAGGTCTTTACATACGTCAACAAGAAAATTTGGAATTTATGGCGTCGGAATCCGGATCACCCAAAAAATGGTTTGCTATAGCACACGAAAATCGTCAAAATGAGGGGTATGCTCGCTTCGGGGCTTGTTTGACCTTCCAAATGGGTCGGACGGGCCGTGATGGCCAACCAGATGCATAGACAAGGTCTTTACATACGTCAACAAGAAAATTTGGAATTTATGGCGTCGGAATCCGGATCACCCAAAAAATGGTTTGCTATAGCACACGAAAATCGTCAAAATGAGGGGTATGCTCGCTTCGGGGCTTGTTTGACCTTCCAAATGGGTCGGACGGGCCGTGATGGCCAACCAGATGCATAGACAAGGTCTTTACATACGTCAACAAGAAAATTTGGAATTTATGGCGTCGGAATCCGGATCACCCAAAAAATGGTTTGCTATAGCACACGAAAATCGTCAAAATGAGGGGTATGCTCGCTTCGGGGCTTGTTTGACCTTCCAAATGGGTCGGACGGGCCGTGATGGCCAACCAGATGCATAGACAAGGTCTTTACATACGTCAACAAGAAAATTTGGAATTTATGGCGTCGGAATCCGGATCACCCAAAAAATGGTTTGCTATAGCACACGAAAATCGTCAAAATGAGGGGTATGCTCGCTTCGGGGCTTGTTTGACCTTCCAAATGGGTCGGACGGGCCGTGATGGCCAACCAGATGCATAGACAAGGTCTTTACATACGTCAACAAGAAAATTTGGAATTTATGGCGTCGGAATCCGGATCACCCAAAAAATGGTTTGCTATAGCACACGAAAATCGTCAAAATGAGGGGTATGCTCGCTTCGGGGCTTGTTTGACCTTCCAAATGGGTCGGACGGGCCGTGATGGCCAACCAGATGCATAGACAAGGTCTTTACATACGTCAACAAGAAAATTTGGAATTTATGGCGTCGGAATCCGGATCACCCAAAAAATGGTTTGCTATAGCACACGAAAATCGTCAAAATGAGGGGTATGCTCGCTTCGGGGCTTGTTTGACCTTCCAAATGGGTCGGACGGGCCGTGATGGCCAACCAGATGCATAGACAAGGTCTTTACATACGTCAACAAGAAAATTTGGAATTTATGGCGTCGGAATCCGGATCACCCAAAAAATGGTTTGCTATAGCACACGAAAATCGTCAAAATGAGGGGTATGCTCGCTTCGGGGCTTGTTTGACCTTCCAAATGGGTCGGACGGGCCGTGATGGCCAACCAGATGCATAGACAAGGTCTTTACATACGTCAACAAGAAAATTTGGAATTTATGGCGTCGGAATCCGGATCACCCAAAAAATGGTTTGCTATAGCACACGAAAATCGTCAAAATGAGGGGTATGCTCGCTTCGGGGCTTGTTTGACCTTCCAAATGGGTCGGACGGGCCGTGATGGCCAACCAGATGCATAGACAAGGTCTTTACATACGTCAACAAGAAAATTTGGAATTTATGGCGTCGGAATCCGGATCACCCAAAAAATGGTTTGCTATAGCACACGAAAATCGTCAAAATGAGGGGTATGCTCGCTTCGGGGCTTGTTTGACCTTCCAAATGGGTCGGACGGGCCGTGATGGCCAACCGGATGCATAGACAAGGTCTTGACGGACGTCCACAAGAAAATTTGGCATTTTTGACGTCGGAATCGGGATCATCCAAAAAAAGGTTTGCTATAGCACACGAAAATCGTCAAAATGAGGGGTATGCTCGCTTCGGGGCTCGTTTGACCTTCCAAATGGGTCGGAC
>NC_028648.1:103459-103604 GCF_001406875.1 Solanum pennellii | reverse complement strand
GCCAACCGTATGCATAGACAAGGTCTTGACGGACGTCGACAAAAAATTTTGGCATTTTTGACGTCGGAATCCGGATCACCCAAAAAATGGTTTGCTATAGCACACGAAAATCGTCGAAATGAGCGGTATGCTCGCTTCGGGGCTC
>NC_028648.1:103244-103419 GCF_001406875.1 Solanum pennellii | reverse complement strand
GGCCATGATGGCCAACCGGATGCATAGACAAGGTCTTGACGGACGTCCACAAGAAATTTGGCATTTTTAGCGTCGGAATCCGGATCATCCAAAAAATGGTTTGCTATAGCACACGAATATCGTCGAAATGAGGGGTATGCTCGCTTCGGGGCTCGTTTGACCTTCCAAATGGGTC
>NC_028648.1:92394-99753 GCF_001406875.1 Solanum pennellii | reverse complement strand
CGGAATCTGGATCACCCAAAAAATAGTTTTCTATAGCACACGAAAATCATCGAAATGAGGGGTATGCTCGCTTCGGGACTCGTTTGACCTTCCAAATGGGTCGGACAAGCCGTGATGNTCAACCCGGATGCATAGACAAGGTCTTGACGGACGTCCCCAAGAAAATTTGGCATTTTTGACGTCGGAATCCGGATCACCCAAAAAATGGTTTGCTATAGCACACGAAAATCGTCGAAATGAGGGGTATGCTCGCTTCGGGGCTCGTTTGACCTTCCAAATGGGTCGGACGGGCCGTGATTGCCAACCGGATGCATAGACCAGGTCTTGACGGACGTCCACCAAAAAATTTTGCATTTTTGACGTCGGAATCTGGATAACCCAAAAAATGATTTGCTATAACACACGAAAATCGTCGAAATGAGGGGTATGCTCGCTTCGGGGCTCGTTTGACCTTCCAAATGGGTCGGACGGGCCATGATTGCCAACCGGATGCATAGACAAGGCCTTGACGGACGTTCTGATACCATAAAGGATCATAAGTAATGCGGAATTAAAAGGGGAATAAGTGCTTACAAAATGCTTTTATTGAAACTTCAAACAAGCTTCATTGTACATAAGAGAGAGAGAGATATTCAGATTACAGTGTGTGTTTTCTGATGCTCTCTAATGGGAATTCAACCCTCTTTTATAGAGGGGAAAATGAATGCCTTTTTGCTGAAGGCTTACAAGTGGATGGCTGAGATGTTGCCGACACTGGGGGGGGACCTATCAAAAGATAATAAGAATCTTTTCTCTTGTTAGTCTGATGGTGTATCTTCTTTTGATAAAGGCAATAGTGCTTTCCAAAAGAGCTTTGTCCTTTAGCCTCTCAGTGGATGCCAGTTTAGAGAATAGTGAAGGTCACTAACACAAAAGATAATTCCGGCTTTGCCTCTATCTTCTGTGAAAGGTCGTTTCCTATTCATAATCTGATTCCATGTAGGCCAAGGCTAAACCTTTGGGATTACACATGTCACCGTTGTCATCATCGTCTCCTTCTGAAGAAGCCGCATCCTTGAGTAGTTTGAAGATCTGTTCTTCAGAATAATCTTCGATGTTGTCCATGGCTTCCTTCAATTTTTGTTTGAGGGCCGTTTTGGATAATTTCTTTTGAGAAGTCTGGACCTTCTCAGTAATCTGTTCTGCTGAACTTCCCTGTTGTTTAGGAACCCAACCTTTTACCTGTATTTGCTTGCACAAATAATTAATGCGATCTATTTCGCTTTTGGCAAAGTTCCAGGTGATGATGTAAGAGATTCTTCTCTTGATGTAATATTTGCATATTTTTATATGCTCTGGTAATGTTGTGATCTCCTCCTGGGTTTGGAATTNGATGGTTTTATGAATGGTAGAATTTCTTTGGTGCCTCCAAATAAATTCCACCATTCATAAAACCATCTTGGGATGATGGCCTTTGTTAGTGGTGTGCTGTATTTAATAAACCAAGTATGTCTTGGTCTGACGTAGAGGAAGTTCATCCATGCTGCCTTATAATCATACCAATTATAAGTTTGTGGGCGGTGTGTCATTGTCAAAGCAATGGGAGTGTGAAGATGATCTGCAAACCATTCTGATGGTTCTAGTATTCTCTTGATTGTAATCCTGGAATACATGATTTGATTATTCGCATCCTTGCAATGCTCGATGTCAATGGATTCTGTATCCACTAGTATGGCTTCATAGTACCTCCTGGTTTTTAGTGGATTATCTGTTTCCACATAATTAAAATCAGTGTAACATGGTTTTATTAATAAATCAATATCCATGTTAGACACTTCTTTGCTGAGTGCCATCAAAGGTAGTACCTGTGACACCTGGAAGTCAAAAAATTCTTCTTTTTGCTTTGGTTTTGGGGAAATTGTTTTAGTCAATTCAGGATNCACCTGTGATACTTGGAAGTCAAAAAATTCTTCTTTTTGCTTTGGTTTTGGGGAAATTGTTTTAGTCAATTCAGGATTGACTGCTTGGGCGAAAGTTTCAGGGGCTTTCATTGCATAAGCTGCTTTTGTCTGAAGAGAGGATGAAGCTTCAAGAGCAACAGTTGGTCTCAAATTTAGACTTTGAGGTTGAGGAGGGAAGTTTGGCCTCAGGGGCATTTGATGAGGAGAAGTTGGTAACCTTGGGTAATCTGCTAGGACTGTGAAATAGTTTTTGGAATTTAAAACAGGTCTTGTGGATGAAGATTCTGCTTTTGATGGTGTAAGTGGAGGGAGTTGAAATGGTTTAGCCATTTTTNCTAGCCATTTTTTGTTTTGGAAGATCTTTATCTCCCTTTGCAGCTGGCTTAAACGGCCTCATGTTTACCCTGCAAAAACTCACGGGTTAAAAAATCTGGTAAAGAGTTGTTTTCTCCTTTGATGAAATCAATATCAAAATCAAAGCTAGATAGTAGAGCTTGCCATCTAGCAAAGATTTGTTTTGAAACAATGTTTTTGACATCTTTTTGAAGAATTTCTTTAGCAGACTTGCAATCTACCCTTAGCAAAAACTTTTTGTTAATAAGATCATCCTGAAATTTTGTTATACAAAGAACAATAGACAAGACTTCTTTTTTAACAGTAGAATAATTCTTTTGAGAGGAATTCCAGATTCCCGATGTAAAGCGGACCAACTGCTCTGTAGATTCAGGATCTACCATTTGTTTTAGGATACCTCCATAACCCAAGTCGGAGGCGTCAGTTTCAACAATCATAGAAGCATGAGGGTTAGGAATCCCTAAACAAGGAATTGTTTGAACCAAAGCTTTGATATGAATAACCGCTTGGGTTTGTTCTGAACTCCATGGAACAGGGACTTTTTTAAGTCTTTTGTAAAGAGGTTCGCAAATGTGCCTGATTTTTGGAATAAAATCGGCAACATAGTTTAAACTTCCCAGAAATCGCTGGAGCTGGGTTTTTTCAATAATTTCATTGGGAAATTTAGAAGAGAATTCTAAGGCTCTACAGATGGGTTTAAAAGTTCCTTGAAAAAGATCATGACCTAAGAACCTAATCTTTGTTTGAAACAAAATCATTTTCTTAGCACTGACTACTAAACCATTGTTTTTGACTATATTGAAGAATGTGTTGAGGTGTTTAAAATGAGAATCAATGTTCTCAGAAAATATTAACACATCATCAATATAAACAATCGACATGGAAGAATAATCATTAAAAATGGAATTCATGATGTTTTGAAATTCAGAAGGGGCGTTTTTGAGCCCAAAAGGCATTACATTCCATTCAAATTGACCAAATGGAACATTAAAAGCAGTTTTGTACTTATCTTTTTCAGAAATTTGTATTTGCCAAAATCCCGATTTCATATCAAATTTGCTAAAAATTTTTGCATTAAAAATCCTTTTCAAAAGGTCTCTTTTGTTAGGTATGGGATACCTAATCCATTTCAAGACTGCGTTGAGAGGCTTGTAATTAATTACAAGTCTAGGAGCACCTCTTTCTTTCTCGGAGTTTTTGTTAACGTAGAAGGCAGAGCAGCTCCAAGGAGACTTTGAAACCCTGATGATGCCATTTTTTAAAAGAGTATTAATCTCTTCTTTGCAAAATTCCATCATTTCATGATTCATCTGAATGGGTCTTGCCTTAGTGGTAATGGCCCTTTCATTGAATCCTTCAATGTATGGTAAGGAAACAATGTGCTTTTTTCTTTTCCAAAAAGCATTAGGAAAATCAGAACATATTTCTTTTTCAAATTTCTCTCGAAGATTTGCTATTTTGTTAACAATTTCCGGAGTNCTCCGGGGTTTTTAAAATCTGTTCGATTTTCTTAATACGAATTTCATCTTTTAAAAAGGTGAGATGCTGAGAAAGTTTGTTTATTTTGAAAACAGTTTTTTCTCTGACAAAATTACTTTCTTCTTGAGAAAGGGTTTTTACAAAAGGGAAAAGTAGATCTTTTCCTAATATATTAGTGGAGATACCATCCAGAGTAGTGAAATACGGTTTTATTTGGGTAATAAAAGGTATTCCAAGGATGATATCTTCATTAATATCTTCGGTAATAACAAAATCATTTGTTAAACAAATGCCATTATTGCAAATATGAGCTTTAGAAAGCTTATAGTTTATTTTCAAAAGTTCTCCTGTGGCAG
This sequence comes from Solanum pennellii, assembly GCF_001406875.1. Taxonomy (NCBI): domain Eukaryota; kingdom Viridiplantae; phylum Streptophyta; class Magnoliopsida; order Solanales; family Solanaceae; genus Solanum; species Solanum pennellii. The sequence continues at coordinate 95,624 of NC_028648.1, read as the reverse complement.
AGTATAATTTCGAAGTACTTTTTTGTAAATACTGAAGAGGAACAATACCTTTCATAATGCAGTTTCTATCAGCACCACTATCAAGCAAAGCAACTTTGTTAATAACAAAATGTTTATTTACTACTATTTTAATAGGGATATGATGACTCTGTGGTCTGATAGAGGAAATTACCGTTAAGCCGGGTGTTGTAGAAGTGGAGGCATTGTTACCTGTTTGAGTAAAATTTCCTGTTTCTACTAGATGGTCGTTGTTGATATTAGGTTTACTAATATCATCATCATCATCATCTGAATCATTCCTTGAGGAGCTATGTCTAGACTCATGGTCTAAGAAGGCCGGTTTTTTAGAATCCTGACGAATAGGAGTGTCAGTTTCTATAATGGAAATACGAGTTTTGATCATTTTGATTTCGTTTTTAAGGAGGGAAACTTCATGACGAAGATCCGAGATAGTTGGTTCAGAGTTATTATCTGAACGATTCATGATTTGCTTCATGCTGAAAGGTTCGATAATAGGACGAGACTTTGGTTTGTCTGTATTGAGAATAAGATTTTTGAGCTCTAGGAGGAAACGGTTCCTAGCCTCATCATCATTGATATGTTGAATAACATCAAAGAGAGCTTCTTTGGAATGATCAGAGAGAACCCTGATTTGTGGTTCTTTCCCACAAGTGCAGAATGCCTCAGTACAGGTACAACCTTTGTCTGATTGGCTGGAATCTGAATCATAGTTCAGGTCGATGTCCTCATCTGAGCTGTTTTCTCCAGATACATCTGAAACATCAGAAAAGGGTTCATCAAGGATAGCAAGAAGTTTACCTTTTGTATCCTCATCCATATTAAGAAGATTAATTTTCTTCTTCTTTGTTTTTGAGCGGCATTCGTTTGACCTGTGGCCTTTCTTACCACAGTTCCAACAGATATCCTGTTTCTTTTGGGCAGATCTTTTAGACTTGCTTCTTTTGCTTTCAGACTTGGAAGATCTGGAGGAGGAATCATTGTTCCTTCTTGATTTTCGTCTGTGGGATCTTTCTTTATCCTCCTTCTTTTTATTATCAGGTGGAGTGATAAATCCAAAATCTCTACAAAAACTTCCAAGTTCTTTTCTTGAAGAAGACTGTTCTTTCTTGAGCTGATGTCTCAATTTGATGTCTGTGCATAGCTCAAGGGCTACAATGTTAATGGTGCTTACCAAATCACCATAGGTAAGATTGCTATAAGGAATGCTTCCATTATTCCTGTCTTGTATTTTGGTTCTTACCTTATCTGAAAAGAGAGGAGGTAAGCCACTGATGAAACGTTCCTTCCAATAGTCCAAATTGCAATCTGGACGGATCATTACTTTGCTCAAAAAGGCATGTTTGTAGTGGACGAAGTTGTCTAAGTTTGGACAACTTAGATTACTCAGTATTTGGAGACTCCTGTCCTGAAATAACTTTGGTTCTCCAATAAAATGTTTAGCAATATGATAAAGCAGAGTAGCACAAGCATCTTCTCTTGTTTGAGTAGAAGTTGTTTGTGTATTACCTTCCATCTTTACCACAGTCTCATTTGCTGTTGCGTTGATGATAAGGTGCTTGATTTCATCAGTACAGTAGTTGTCCCACCAATGTTTTAACATTCCTGTGAAACCTGCAATAACCATGTTTGCAGCATCTATATCTGTTGATCCTCGCATTTTGTATGCAGTGATGGCGACTCCCATTTCATGGAGCTTGTTATAGACTTGATGCTCTGCAAGACCATCAATATTCCATTCTGTGATGCTTCTTCCTTCATGAGATGAAGTAGATAAGAAAGCATTTTCTTCATACTGCAAGTCTGGGAAAGAAGGTTTGTTGTGGTAGTTTTTCATGTTATGAAATCGACTACTGGAAAGTTTTTGGAGAAGATTGTTTTTCTCTGAAGAAGAGTTTGAATTGGTTTGGATAGTGGAAACCTTTGCGATTTCTTTATCTTTCTTTTTAGAGATATTGAAGTTATTAAGCTGAGCATTGATTTTCTCAATGATGCTTCCTGTAACTTCAAAAGTATCTGAAAGTTTTGGGAATTTTTCTTTGGAGAATTCGGGTATTTTGAACCCTGGATAGGTTTCGATATTGTGGTTGGAAGAAGTAGAAGCCGGTGTTGGTCTTCCACTAAGATATGGTCTGGTGTCTTCTATCTGTCTAGAGATTACATGAAGGATTTGGTTGGAATAGTTGTTTTGTTCAACAACTCTATCAATATCTGCAGTAGTGAGTATAGATCCCGTCTTATCACTTTTCTCTTTAAAGGGAGAAGCCTTGATCACTGTACCTGCAATAGGAATATTGATTCCTTCAAGAGGAGGAGTGGTAGATTCTATTACCTTGTTAGAAGATGTATACCATTTGTTAATGATAACTTGTAAAGACTCAGCACAATTTTCAATTCTACCGGTCATTTCAAACCACTTGAAGAATTCGATTTCACAGCCTATTCTTCTCATATCTTTCATCCAGATATCTCTAAATTTTTCTCTTTGCTTAAGAGTGTAGGAGGAAACATACCATTTTCTTCTGACTTGGTTGTTAGGATGAATCCATTGTTCCTGTAAAATAGCTGGATTAGGTTCAAAAGGTTTGTTTACCTTTAACATTCCTAACCAAGCTGGCTTGTCAGCAGGCGGTTCCATTTCGCTTGCTGTAGGACTACCTGAGATATTTTGGTAATAAACTTTAGGTATATCACCTGTGAAATCAACACCTGTGACTTTACCTTTACTGTTGTCTACAGAGTTGCTTGCAACAGTAATGTTGTCTTCTTCGTCTTCCTGGGTCCTAGAAGAAGATGGTTGAGGAATTGTCCTGGAAGGGCACGAAATGGATGGTGACCAAGACGATCTTCTAGCAGATGAAGATCTCATTGATGGATTCTCAAGAAATTTCAAATCAATAGATCCATCGGGGAACTGAATAACTCTTTCGATCTGAGATCGTTGGGGTTGAGAAGTAAATGGTTGAGTGATATTTTCAAAGTGCCAATCATTATTGGAAAGAATATCTTTCCATTGCAAAGTTCTAGGAACAAAAATAGAACTATGTGAGTGGTTAGCTTCCATGAGCATGGTTTCACCTCTGGTACTTTCCAGACAAGCTTTTGGTGCAAGTTGAGTTTTCATCAGTCTGTAGTATACACGGTAAACAACAGCTATTTCACGTGAATCAGTCTTGCTGTTTAGATTTTTGGTTTTGACGTTGAGAGTCAGA
>NC_028648.1:88621-88839 GCF_001406875.1 Solanum pennellii | reverse complement strand
TTTTTTGGGTGATCCGGATTCCGACGTCAAAAATGCCAAATTTTTTTGTGGACATCCGTCAAGACCTTCTCTATGCATCCGGTTTGCCCTCACGGCCCTTCCGATCCATTTTGAAGGTCCAACGAGCCCTGGAGCGAGCATACCCCTCATTTCGACGATTTTCGTGTGCTATAGCTAACCATTTTTTGGGTGATCCGGATTTCGACGTCAAAAATGCC
>NC_028648.1:0-88487 GCF_001406875.1 Solanum pennellii | reverse complement strand
CCTCATTTCGATGATTTTCGTGTGCTATAGCAAACCATTTTTTGGGTGATCCGAATTTCGACGTCAAAAACGCCGAATGTTTTTGTGGACGTCCGTCAAGACCTTGTCTATGCATCCGGTTGTCCCTCACGGCCCGTCCGACCCATTTTGAAGAAGAAACAAGCCCCGGAGCGAGCATACCCCTCATTTCGACGATTTTCTTGTGTTATAGCAAACCATTTTTTGGGTGATCCGAATTCCGATGTCAAAAATGCCAAATTTTTTTGTGGACGTCCGTCAAGACCTTCTCTATGCATCCGGTTGGCCCTCACGGCCCGTACGACCTATTTTGAAGGTCAAACGATCCCCGGAGCGAGCATACCCCTTAATTCGACGATTTTCGTATGCTATATGTGATCTAATTCACCTTTGAGACTTCTTTCCTCAAAGGCTCTTTCAAAGTATTTCTAAAAGTTGAGTTTTCATGTGGGTTTCATCCAATTACGAATTTGATGTTATGAACTGAGTTGTTTATGAATTCTTTAGGATATAATGAATAGATTAACATGTATTTTAACTTGATCATGATAACTTGAGATGGTCTGGTCTAGATTGTAGAACGTGATCCTTAACCCTTAAGCCTAGGTTTGTTCTTGATGTGAATTAGGTTGGGATTGATTCAATTGACTTGATTATTGGTTAAATCACTATTAGATAATGTTGTTACACCAATCATAAAAAAGTTAGGATGAATTGTAGTCTTTCATAATAGTTCTTGAGAAGTGATCTAGGTTAAGAGAATTGACCTAAGTATTAAAGTTTTTAATCTAGTATTGAATTATGGTGTAGTGAATCTTATAGCTTATTTACCATGTTGGTTATTGAATTATATTGGTGTGACGACCCAATTGGGTTGTGGGTTGGTGGTAAGACCCTTATATGAAATATGGAGGAGGCTTGGTAAGTCTTGTAATTCCTATTCTTTACTTCAACTTGTGGTTAATTGTTATAAGTCATGATGTTGTCTTGGAGTATGCCTTATTTAGGATTGATAGGATGGTAAAATGTCTTGATTATGGTTGTGAGGTTGATTAAGGTGTACATGTTATAAGGATGTTGATGTTTACCCATGTGCCCTATTATGAAGTGATATGTAATATGTTAACCTCACTTATATGAATTGTGATGAAAGGACTATACTCATGCAATTCTTATTGATCTATGGTGATGACGAATATACAAGGGCTAGACCCTATGACCTAACCTAATTTATGATTGTTAATAAATACTTAAAGGCATTTCAATAAAGGAACCTAGCTTAGCACCGAGTGATCTTGTATGTGAGGGAGTGACACTTTCCCAAGTAGGGAAGGTAAGGTTCACTACGGTCCTCACGGGTGGATAGACTCATGACCCAAATAGGGTGTAGAGTGATGTTTCCAAGACGGCCCCAAGTTCCTTAAACTATGTTGCCACCATTGGAATACTAGCTAGTGGATCCACCTAGATGCTATGTTCACGTTAGGTTCTACCTTGGCCGGTAGACCACCTTCCACGGTGTAAGGTTTTATGACACCGGATTTCACACTTAGCTCATGTGGTCTATGTCGGTTAAGGCAAGTTTTCTCTAAACTAAAATGAAGTAATGAAGTATAAACTAACTAAGGTGACTTGAGGGGTTTAACTTAGCTTAGGTAGAGGTATGGGACTCTACCTATGCCTTGCACTAGTTGGCCTTGATGGGAGCTTTAGGAAGTTAATATTATGTATGTATTTGACAATGATGTAAATGATGATAATATGTTGATGTACAATATGAATAGTGTTATATGATGATGATTATCCTTTGGAGCATGTAATTTGATTATATTATTAAAGTATGACATTATGCATTATTAAAGGTTGGTTATGTGAAGTTGGGCATTAGTTATGTTTCGTGATTGAGTAAGGTTATGGGGCTTTGCTTGATCATTGCACTTGTTGACTTGATGAGGATCCATGAGTAATTGTCTTGCTTATTATGATATAGTTAACTCTTATTCATGCTTGTGATGTTATTTCTTGATGATAGGATTGTAGTAGATCATGGGTTCAAGTATGTTGGTATACATTTTACTTGTTTGAGTTAGTAAGCATGTTTGGTTGATTGGTATGACTTGCTTGATTATGCATGAGACTTTTTTTAAAGGGTAAATTGGCATGTTTTAGCTAAATGTCCCTTTTTTAGCATGTTTTGTGCATATGATCTCATACTTAGTACAAGTAGCGTACTAACCTCATTTTCTCCCTTTTTCCCAAACATTTTAAGTTTCGGTCGTTGAAGGCTAATTTGAGACGACTTGAAGAAGACTTGGATATTCTCTATCATCCAAAGGGTAGGTCCTCACTTTCCGAGCCCCAGAGCAGGTAAACCCCAAATTTTATTTTCAAGGTCAAACTAGCCCTAGAGCAGGTAAACCCCCCATTTTTCTGATTTTCGTGTGCTATAGTCCACTATTTTTTTGGTGATCCAGAATTTCGAGATTTTTTTTTGCTAAAATTTTCTGTGGACATCCGTTAGGACGTTATCTATGGATCCAGTTAGCCCTAACGGCCAAAACGATCAATTTTGAAGGTCAAACGATCCCCGAAGCAAGTAAACCCCCATCTTACTGATTTTTGTGTGGTATAGTCCACCATCTTTTTTGGTGATCTAGAATTTCAATGTCTTTTTTGCCCAAATTTTTTGTGGATGTTCGTTAAGACGTGAGATATGGAGCCAGTTGGCCCTGAAGGACAAAATGACCCATTTTCAAGGTCAAACGAGCCCTGAAGTAGGTAAACCTCTCATTTTACCAATTTGTGTGTGCTATACTCCATGGATTTTTGGTGATCAGAAATTCCGACGTCTTTTTTGCCCAAATTTTTTGTGGATGTCCATTAAGATGTTAGTTATGGATCCAGTTGGCCCTGACGGACAAAATGACTCATTCTCAAGGTCAAATGAGCCTTAAAGCAGGTATACCCTCCAAAATCAATTTTCATTCATCAAATCTGTTTGTATAAAAGAATGGAAAATCCTCATGTAAAATTAACATTCACACATACATTACCAAGGTGTTTTGAACTCAAAAATCAATTATATTTTATAAGATTCTTAGAAAAAAAATTATAATTGTCTACAAAATTGCGGAAATTCAAATTTTGATTGGCTTAAAGTTGTGTTTCAAAAATTCGGCTCAGTCAAAAGCCTGATATTAAAATGAACGTATTAAAATGATATTTCCAACTCCAAATCCATTTGTTTAATCAAATCTTGTTCATATACCTATATAAGGAACAAAAATCCTTATGCAAAATTAGGGGAAATTTTAAATTTTCAGGATAAAAGTTGTTTATCATAAAATTGATTATCTAACATTTAAATTGACATTCTTATATGCATTATCAAAGTGTTTAAAACTCAAAAATCAATTTTCTTTTATCAGATTCTTATCAAAGTGTTTCGAACTCAAAAATCAATTTTCTTCAGTTTTGTAATCTCGATATTCTTTAGTTTTACTAAAAAGCTTTAATTTAGTAATATTACTTATATTTTACAACATCGTATACTATATATACGATACAACACGTCTCGTGAAACTAATCATATATTTATATAAAAGAGAACGTTAGGCTACCTATGTGGCGCAACCACAAACCAGGATTCCTTTTTAACTTATTTATTTCAAAAAGTAGTCCTCTCTTTCATGAAAAGTTGTGACTTTTATGAAAACTTGTGACTTTTACAAAAACACTGTGACTTTTTTATGAAAAGTTGCGACTTTTACAAAAAGTTGTGACTTTTTATAAAATGTTGTGACTTTTACGAAGAGTTGCGACTTTTACGAAGAGTTGCAAGTTTAATGAAGAGTTGCGAATTTTATGAAGAGTTGCAACTTTTATGAAAAATTGTGACTTGTCCAAAGAGTTGTGTAACACTTCAAAAATTCAAGATGTGTCGTAAAGTCTAACATAGGCATCATGAGGTCTAGGCACTGTTTTTGAGTCTATGTCAATGAATATAGGTCATTTAAGAAGTTTAGAAACAAAAACGTCCAAGAACGTCCGGAAGTTTGTTCAAAGAGTTACTAGCGTGCATTAGCCTATTTGGTTAGCTAGTAAGAGTCAAAAATTTATGAAATTGAGTAAGAAGGTGATATGTAATATGTTAACCTCACTTATATGAATTGTGATGAAAGGACTATACTCATGCAATTCTTATTGATCTATGGTGATGACGAATATACAAGGGCTAGACCCTATGACCTAACCTAATTTATGATTGTTAATAAATACTTAAAGGCATTTCAATAAAGGAACCTAGCTTAGCACCGAGTGATCTTGTATGTGAGGGAGTGACACTTTCCCAAGTAGGGAAGGTAAGGTTCACTACGGTCCTCACGGGTGGATAGACTCATGACCCAAATAGGGTGTAGAGTGATGTTTCCAAGACGGCCCCAAGTTCCTTAAACTATGTTGCCACCATTGGAATACTAGTTAGTGGATCCACCTAGATGCTATGTTCACGTTAGGTTCTACCTTGGCCGGTAGACCACCTTCCATCGGTGTATGATTTTATGACACCGGATTTCACACTTAGCTCATGTGGTCTATGTCGGTTAAGGCGAGTGTTCTCTAAACTAAAATGAAGTAATGAAGTATAAACTAACTAAGGTGACTTGAGGGGTTTAACTTAGCTTTGGTAGAGGTATGGGACTCTACCTATGCCTTGCACTAGTTGGCCTTGATGGGAGCTTTAGGAAGTTAATATTATGTATGTATTTGACAATGATGTAAATGATGATAATATGTTGATGTACAATATGAATAGTGTTATATGATGATGATTATCCTTTGGAGCATGTAATTTGATTATATTATTAAAGTATGACATTATGCATTATTAAAGGTTAGTTATGTGAAGTTGGGCATTAGTTATGTTTCGTGATTGAGTAAGGTTATGGGGCTTTGCTTGATCATTGCACTTGTTGACTTGATGAGGATCCATGAGTAATTGTCTTGCTTATTATGATATGGTTAACTCTTATTCATGCTTGTGATGTTATTTCTTGATGATAGGATTGTAGTAGATCATGGGTTCAAGTATGTTGGTATACATTTTACTTGTTTGAGTTAGTAAGCATGTTTGGTTGATTGGTATGACTTGCTTGATTAGGCATGAGACTTTTTTTAAAGGGTAAATTGGCATGTTTTAGCTAAATGTCCCTTTTTTAGCATGTTTTGTACATATGATCTCATACTTAGTACAAGTGGCTTACTAACCTCATTTTCTCCCTTTTTCCCAAACATTTTAAGTTCCGGTCGTTGAAGGCTAATTTGAGACGACTTGAAGAAGACTTGGATATTCTCTATCATCCAAAGGGTAGGTCCTCACTTTCCGAGGGCGATGCCGATATCTAGCTTATGGAGTTGCTTTATTTCTATGACTCTTATGTTCATTCTACTTTCATTTGAGTACGATTTGAAAAAGCCTATATGTGGCTTCTTTACATTCATGTAGGGCTATACCCAAATTGCTATGATCTTTTAGATGGTATGAGATGAGACTATATTCTATTTTATGTATACGTATGTGCAATAAAAGTAGAAGGCTATTTAACCTTCCTATACGAAGGGTCAATGTATACTCGATACGAATATATATTAGGTGATTGTAGAGGTCTATGTAAACCTTTAAGTAGATGTAATGAAAAGTTTCAATTTTTTCCATATTTTCGACTTATGAATGTGATGATGTAAGACTAAGAGGCTAGTCTTAGTCCTCAAAGAGGAAGCCACCGCCAGTTATGTCTAGGGGGTAAACCCGGATGTGACAAGTTTGTGACCTTTCTGATTAGGCACAATAATTTTTATTCATACCACCCTTTGTTGTATATAAATAAAGGGATTTCCTCTCATTTTAAAACAACAAAATTTTGAGCTTTATTTTCTTCTTCTGCAGAATTGTGTATTCGTCTACTTTGCTCATGTTGAGTGATTGACACACACCATTGTTTTTGTATCATCACACTGGTGAATAGAATGGCTCTGTCCTGAGAGGATCTATTCCTTTAAACTTCGGGTATTAGAATGAAATAATTTACTTAAGGGAAGAATATGCATTCAGTTGGCTCAATTTTTTCTTTATGTTTCATTTTATTATTACAGATCTTAGTATGTTTTTTACAATCATTAATTTATGCTTATTTTATTAATTTTTCTTTTTTATGTACATGTTTTAAACTTTGTTGTTTATGTTTTTGATCATTATGTTGAAGTAAAGATATGTTAATCAAGAGTTTGATGTAATCATTAGACTATTGGTGTCATGCAAATTAGGATTCTTAAACTTGAAAAATAAATGACTTTAACCTTTATTGAGTTTTAGTGGCTAAAAGATTCATGGGATGCAAGAAAGGACTTTGAGTGTTCAAAAGTTATGGTGGTCCCACACTACCTTTGAGTTTTATTTATTCAACTTCTATCTTATCGAGTTATTCAATCGATTAGGTGACAATAAAAAAAAGGAATGTAGTGGGATGGTAAGTATTATGCTCAACCTTAATCAAACGCTTGAAGTTCAAATGTTGGGTTGGAGTCAATGAATTACCCCTCAAAGTAAGATGAATCAATATTACTCGAATATTAAAGAAATAATTACCTCTTTATAAACTTTAGATTAAAAGTCCTGAAAAGAATAAAGTTTTAACCATATTGATTGAAACACAAACAATAAAATATGTCTTTTGGCTATCAAAGTAGTGTCATCGGTTGCGTATGATTTTGAATAAGGGACTTGTCAAGACATCATTTAATTGAAATAATTTGAGCAACATGCATTATTTCATTGAACTCCAAGAGATGTGTTTTTATATTTTAATTAACTTATTAAGTACACAACTAATTATATAAGATGTATAATATTTAGATTTTGTGTGTAACGGTCTTGAATAGGAGAAAAACTCCCGCAATTGATGAATATATTGGTTGTACAACTTTTTGAACATACAAATATATAGACAGTGAAACAATTACATATCTTTTGTATAGACTTTGATGATGAACAACTCCAATAAATTTTAAATTTAATAACAATACACATAAATACTTAATTAGAATCAAATCTTTTTTGATTTATTATTAAAAAATATTTCATTTCGTCTTTAGATAAAATTCACAAATTATCGTAACAGTGTACCGTGTCAAAAACACGTATCATCGTTGAAAAGTAGAGCGAGACATATATATATATATATATATATTCCTTACCAAAATTGACATTTTTCTCTGAAATTCGCATAGCATCCTGTAGCTAATTGCACAAATTTGGCTTCATGGAACTCAAATTTCGACATCGAGATTACAAAAGTGAAGAACAAGTCCACTCTCTCCATCGGGTGGCAGCAGTTACTCATCCTCTCTCACTTCAATCACCGTCGCGTGACCAGGTTCATTGTTTTTCTCTTCATTGTCTATATTAATCGCAGCACTGCTTGCATTTGAATCAAGGAGAATGTTGTAAAGTATTAAGTTTTTGATCAATTGTACCAAAGAGTGGAATCTAGGGTGAACAATTTCAGTATGATCAGGGTTTAAACAGAGTAATGAACCAAACTACATATTATCATTATTGACCATGTTTCCTTGTGAAATTCAAACCTTTTATATTTGGTCATGATGAATAGAAGTTGGAGAGTTTTTCTTGGGAGTAATTTGGGGTGAAAAAAGTGATTATTTTTTTTTGGATTTCTAGAAAATTCTAGAATTCAACTTGAAGTTGAAATTTAATTGGCCAAACGTGTTTTCTGGGGTTGAACTATGGGGAAAAGTAAAAAATTCATGGCCTAATGCCAGGATCAAATTTCATGGCCAAACTACTCATTATCATGATTAAATCTTCTATATTTCTGAATAGATTAGCCAAAATAATAAAATTTCAATTTGAAAATTTTAAGTTAAATAGTCATAGGTGAAGTGGTTTCCCAGTGGTTCATTATGAAAAAAAAAAGTTATTAAGAAGTAGATAAGTTAGAACTGCATTCAAGTTTTTTTGTGCTCGGTACTGGAGAGCTAGTAGTGATCACTTTCCGTACCTTGAACGACTTTTTTTTAGAGATTGCTGTTATTTGGATTCAATCCCTCGAGATTTTGCAGATATAACCACTCTTGCTCTTATTGATATATGTAACTGTCAACAATCTGTTGGGAATTCCGCAAAGCAAATTCAACAGGACATTCAAGACAACTATGGAAGCTCTATCGAGGTCCATACTCGCGATCTTTTTGTAAGACGTCTTCTTCCTGGATTTACAATAACATTTAACTTATCATCATAGTAACTCGATACAGTAATCTGGATAATAGCTTTAGTAAGTCAATTGCACCAATTGAACAAAAGTTCTTAAGGCTGTCATTGTGTTTGCTTTGAAACCTTCCAATATTGCGTAACTTCTAATATTTGCATGCTCATTCTTGATTTCGGAAAGTGTAACATTTCATTTTTGCTGGCATTTTCGATAGTGTGACAACAGATGAAGATCATGATGATGATGACTTTGAGAATGAAGTTCCTTCTTGCCGCAATAATGTGTAAGTTCTTATACCTGCATGCTCATTCTTGCTATAATGTTCTCGTGTTCCTTAACTATGGGACATCTATCATATCATTTTCCATTTTTTGCGCCTTTTTTTTCTCTGCAGCAAGTAGTTAAGGTGTTTTGAGGACTAGCCAGTTCTCTGAAATAAATGTACATACATACTGTATAGGCCAGAACAGGCTTCAGTAACTTGTGTTTCCTTTCTTGGGAGTCCTAAATCTACCTCGCAAAGTAAGACAGAAGGCTAAATCCGGTGGCACCAGCAACGTCATAAGAAAAACTAGGCCACCAGTAGAAAGGTGTAATATTGAAGAGACTACTAGTCTCACGATAGGTGTACTGAAGGAATATTGATTGTATTGAAGTGTTAACCTAATAAGGGAATACATGGGAGATATATNTGATATAATCTGAGCATGAAGCTCACAAACTCATTAACGAAGGATATCAGAAGAGGAAGAAGAAGAAGAGAAAGGAAATTCTATATTGAGAAAATGAGCAGAACTGCTTAATGGGCAAACCCAATGGAACAATGTCCAGTGCTTACAAGCCACATGTTCAAATCAATATTTCCACACTTCCCATCAAGATTGAGGGTGTAATATGTTAAGAACACCAAGCTTGGCAACAGGTGATGATATTGTTTTTGTCCCAGACCCATAGTCAACAAATCTGCTATTTGTTGCTGTGTTGGAACATACACTATTTCCACCAAATCATCCTTAATCTTATCTCAAATGAGATGCAGTCAATCTCTATGTTCTTAGTCCTCTAATGGAGGATTAGGTTGGCTGCTACCTGGCGTCTGCATTGCTGACTATCAGTCAATACTGTGACAGGCATCCGATAGTGAACATCTCGTTTAGTGAACAACCTAAGCAACCAGGTTATCTCTGCCACAACTGTGGCCATACTCCTGTATTCAGCCTCAGTTGAATATCTAGAAACGGTCTGCCGCTTCTTTGATTTCCAGGACACTATAAACTCCCCAAATAACCACATAACCTGTTGCTGATATTCTTATATTAGGGCCACGTAGCCCAATCTGAGTCACACCTACAAGTCAATTCTTCAGTAGGATGAGCTTGCAATCGAACTCCTTGGCCAACTATACCTTTCAAATATCTAACCACTGTAGTGGTAGCCTCCCAGTGTGACTTCTTCGGATGTTGCATAAACTTACTGAAAGTTTGGACAGCATAACTGATATCAGGTCTTGTGATGGTAGCATACATAAGCTTCGCAATCAACCTCTGATAAGAAGTGATATCATTCAAGAATGCATCTCCTATATTGGTAGTAACTTAATCAAACTCTAAAGTAGTCATCCTCAAGTTGAATTCTAAATGAATAGACACTGGCTTTGCACCAGTGAGACCTATGTTTGAAATGAGCTCTAATATGTACTTCCTTTGGTGCGGAATGACCTCAGTTTTGGATCTCAGGACTTGAATGCCCAAAAAAATCTTGAGCTCTCCCAAATCTTTCAACTTGAACTGCTGATGCACTATTTCTTTGGCCTCATGAATCATTTGAACATTGCTTCCAATGATTACCACCAGAATCTGCTATCCAGTCATTTGAGAAAACATTAGCCATTAAACGAGTTGTGATGCTTGTTGTTTGTCTTGATCTCCTTTGTATCCTTACTCAATAGATTTAATATCTGCTTGTACTCACCATCTGTGAAACTTGTCCTTTGGGCACAAAAGCATTATTCACATCATGACTAGTTGAATCAATCTGATTATGATCACCATGGCTTCCAGAAATGTTTTTCGCTTAAGCAAAAGAGTGTTGGCCGTTGTTGCTAGACTGACCTCCATGTGGTCCAAAGTTTCCTTATCCTCCAAAATTACTAGACTGACCTCCATGTGTTCCAAAGTTCTCACACCCTACAGAATTACCATGACCAGATGTTCCCTTAGGATAGCCATTTCCATTTCCAATATTCCTCCTTTATCTCCAATCAGCAGGGTAGCCAATCAATATGTAACAATTCTCCTTGGCATGTCCAGTGAAATGACAATATTCATATTGTGAAAGCACCTTTCTTTCTCTATAGTTCGAATTTCCTTGATTATTGTTTTGAGTTCCTTGATTTCTACAGACTCGCATAGCTATTGGATCTGGTTTCTCATTCGCAGTAACTAAACAAGCTGAATGCTGAATCTCATCCTCAATTATTATTATAGCATAAGATGGTTTATAGATGGAGTAGTGCCTTTCAACAAGCTTATAGCATAAGATGGTTTATAGATGGAGTAGTGCCTTTCAACAAGCTCTTTGTATGTGCTTGTTCATATGATTCATTCAATCCAGTTAAAAATTGTATTAACCTCAAATGATATAGATGGTCCTCATAGTCTTTTGATTTAGGACAACCACAACTTGGTGAAGGTACAAGAGCGTCACATTCACCCATAAATTTTTCAATTTTGGGAAATAGGTCGAAACAGAATCAGTACCTTGTGAGAGAGTTGTGATTTCCCTGTGCAACTGATGAATTCTCATTTGTCAAATGTTCCTTCAAATCTGCCCAAACTGCAAAAGCACTGGTATGATATACAACTCCGCTAAGAAGTTCCTCACCGATTGTACTCATCAGCCAAGACGGTACAATGGCATTGCATGTCTCTCATTGGTCATGTAATTCATCTCTATACAGTCCCCTTATGCATGAACCTGTCACGAAACCATATTCTCTTTCCCATCAGTGAGATCCCCATCGATCTGCTCCACACTCCATAATTCTCAGAAATAGAGAAGACATACTTAAGACAAAAAGAAACTACTCCTATAAGAGAAGAGTAAACCAGCACAGGAAAAGAAATCAGATGATTGTGTATGCCATATATGTAGCTAAACTTGTACCCGCTGTTAGTGCTTCAATATTTTAAAAGATTATAATGGTGATACCAATATACCACCATGGTTCATCAATTGTTAAGTCGATAACCTTACTCTATGATTGATCACGGGCTCTGTTTTTCTTAGCATATTCAGATGTTTTGTCATTTCCTAATTTTTCCATCACTTGGTTGAGTCTGTAGGTTGATGTTACGGATTATGGCAGGGACGAGTTCTTTGATCCATTAAGGGGGGATCATGGAAAACCAGAGGATTCCATGAAGGGATTAGGAAGAACATCTACTGAAATTGCAGGTGAACCATATAGAGATATTGCTATTCATTTTCTGGGCAAGGAGTGGACATCTTACAAGAAAGTCTTGATGCAAAAATTTCCTGTCTCCAAAATGATCTCTATTTCTTCGGTTAGTATGCCACTTTAATCTTCACACACATGCTATTGAGCTACTTACATATTGTCCAAAAGAAAGGTGATCTTAGTGGATCCTTAGTCAGTGGTCTTCTTATAGTTTGGGGTATAAGGGTGTGTTTGGTAAGGAGAAAACCCTTTTTCAATGCTTTTCAATTTTCTCATGCTTGGTTGATCAAAATATTTTGTAAATCAAGTTCTTTATAAATAAGAAAATACATTCCCTAGAGCGAGTATGAAAAACAAGTTCCATGAATGACATTTTAAGGTCTTTTCCTCTTCCTCACCACAGCGTCCCAACCCCTACCCCCGTCACCTCTTGACCATCCCACCCCATTGTGTTTCCTAGATTACATAGAAATGCTCTTAGAACAATATCTTTTTGCTTGCTTACCAATTACCATAAAACAACTAAGAAAATCACTTCTAGTTTAAGAAAACAAATCTGTGGAAAATATTTTCCTTCATACCTAACACACCCTAAATTTGTTTTGAGGTTTAATTATCAATTTCTATTTATGTTCAATGAATTAGATGGAAATTCTTTTATTATGCTGCAGTTGCTAGCTGCATCTTATAATGAAATTATGTTTGTTTTGTCCCAAAGTGCTTTGGTTTCCTTCTTTTCTTTTAAGTTTTTCTTTTTGGGTGGAGGGTTGTGGACTTTATTAACACTGCAGCAAATTTCAAATGGTTGTGAATTTCTTGGTTTTTTTACCTTATGATTAATATATTTTCATTGTCTACCTTTGGGATCAAATCAGAAGCTTTTTGCTTAAAAAGAACAACAGAAAAGAGAAGGAAAAAGTTAAGAAGAAGAAACATTAGGGTGTCAACAAAAAAAAATTACAAAATTATTAATCAGTGTTTTATTGTGTTTAGTTTTAATACTGTTCTGGGTTTCAGTATGACCTTTTTTTATTGCTCCTTACAGCTGTCAAGCTCAATTATGAAGACAGGCAAGGGTATGATATATCCTCACTATATTTTCTTTATGTGGCTCATTATTTAGTTTGAAGTGTCCCAAATTAATTGCATATGTTGTCACCCAATAATATTCTACATTTTACAAGGTTTAAAACATTTTGATTTAAGCTTGTGATACATTATTTCATTTAATATGACTTGCATACCTAATCCAAATCTACTTCAAATGTTTTCTACCTGTGCAAAATCAATATTAAGTCATCTGGTTCCTTAATCTGTGTGGCTCAATCAAAGATTGTCATACAAAATAGGACAAAAGAAAAGATTATAAAGCTTTTTTCTTTATTTTCATGGACTTTTAAAGTCCTCTCATCCTTTTATTTTCTAATGCAGCTAAGAAAAATGTAAAGGGGGTATCATTTGAACTTGTTTGATATGTTAGACTAGCTATCTTATTTCCTCGGCAATAATTGCTATGATGATAAAATATTGTAGGTCCTGAGAAACCCTCGACAGATGTACATCTAGAGGAGCTAGATGAAGAAGGTGTTAACTATATCACCCTGCAGGAGTATGTCTCACGCTTAACTGAACTTAAAGATGAAATTAGTCGTGCCTGGCATGCAAGTGACCGTGTAACCTCCTTTAATTTGTCAATCAAGGTAGTTTTTGTTCTAAGCTGTTTCACATTTGCTTCTTACTGGATTCTGAACTTTCCAATCAAGTGATCATTCTTTTTGGATATGTACCTCTCAATTTAACAATTTTATTTGGTATTCGTACAGTAAGTCAATTTCAAAGTTGCTGCTCTCTCCCTATCAATATGTTTGTCTTAGTTTGACTCGGCATAGAGTTTGAGAAAATAAAAAAGACTTTTGAATCTTGTGGCCTTAAACTAAAGATGTGCATAATGTACCAACATCCCCCCTTTAAATCTTGTGGTCATACGTATGTCATGTGAAATTTGAAATTAAAGAGTTGTCAAATGAAGAAAGAGACACTTTTTTAAAATAGACCAAAAAGGAAAGTAAGACAAACAAATTGAAACAAATGGAGTATTTAATACTGGCTCACAGCTCAGTCAGGTTCACTCATTTTATTCCTGATCAAGTGATCAGTCTTTTTGGATAAGTACCCACCGTTTAAAAATTTATTTCGTATTTGTTCGAAAAGTCAGTTTCAACTTTCAAGTTTTCCATTTAGTAATACTTGGCTGACTTCTGTTTTAATTATGTACCCGTCCGTTTCAAGTTTGCTAGGGATGGGCTTTTTCAAGCCAAAGAAAAACCCTCTGAAGAGAATATTTTTTTTTCAGTTTTAGTTTTTTAAGATTTGGGTTATTCGGTTCGGTCTTCTTTCTTAAGGAAATAAAATTGGTCAAACTGAAAAATCGAAATTTGTACTTGTAAGTAACGTGCTCAATCATTGTGATCTAATAGTGTGAGAAATTGACATGAATCCAAAGGAAGAAGGGATATTATAAAGAATTGGAAGGATAACTGAAAGAAGTTATTATTTCATTCCTCTAAATCTAAGAAAACATTCGACAAGTGGGCTAATAATGTAAGTTTAAGGAAAATAATTTATTTGTTTGTTTATGTTATTTGTTTGCTGATTTATTTCCTTTACCTTCATTGACTCTTTGTGAGCCATAAATTAAGAACGGGGATTTTTAATCTTAATTTTCTGTGTTCTCATATCTTCGCTTTGTTTCTTTTCAAATTTTCATATCTTCCCTCCAGTGTTTGTCTATATACTTTTTCAGAATAAGGAAAAGATGAGTGGTGGTGCAATATTAGTGTTAGTTTTGAACTATCAAGTGTAGAAGTAATTCCCAATTTGTTTTGTTATCTGACAAAACTACATTGGTAGGAAGCAAAAGTTACGGTGCTACCACAAGTTCTGATGAATTGAATGACCAGTCAGGAGAAGATTTTGAATAAGGCTAACATGATAAAGCTTAAACCCGAATCCCGAACCAAAACAAATATCAAAGAACATAACCAAACTAATTTCAGATTGATTTCAGTTTTCATTTTTACCAAACCATAAACCGAAATACTGAACCAACTTCTAAAAACCAAACAACCGACTGAATTTTCATTCCTAGTTCAAACATATAGAGAATCAATCAACAATAAGACCAATTCAGTTCTATCTCCACATTGATTTGAGGCAAACATTGCAGACTATTCCCTTATTTTCTGCTTCCAACTGATGACACCTGTTACTGAAAAGATGAATTCATCTGTTAAGGTACAACACACTTTAACCTGTTTTTCTGATAGACCAACATAATTTCAAGCAAAATAAACAGTAAAAAGGACACGAATGAATTGCTTTCTTATAAATCGTTCAACAGTATACATTTTTTCTCTTCTCATTGATTTCAACAGTAAAACAAATAATAAAAATATGAAGGATCAAATTAATTAACTGGTCTAATGGAACCACATATATAATAACTTAAGACTCTTCTATAACATCACCTGGCCTGTTGGCAATTCTACTTTCATTTCTTAGCTAATTGTGTCTTGACTTCTCTTGAATAGGTTGCTAAGTTACTGTCGGACACATCTGTACTACAATTTTATCCAACACTTTTTGTTCTAGCTACAGAAATACTAGATATGTTAGGGGATATGGTATGGGAACGCATCAGGCAGAAAGCTGAATACACTGAATATGGGACATTAGTCCATTTACCAGGTATATCCCTCACACTTATCTCTAGCTCTACTTCCTTGTGGCCAACTGGCACCTAATTTCCAATATCCGGTGTCCACTGCTGTCATGTGTTTTTACCGTGACTCAAATTTAGTCTCTAATGTACTGTTTGTGTAAAATAAGTTTGTCATCATCCTTGTGTATAAATCAACTTGGAAATAATTTGTTAGATTTTCTAATTGATTTTGTTTGGATGAATAAGAGCAGTCTGCTGTCTGCAACTGTTCATTGTAATGGAAGACTGTAGAATCCTTAGGCCCACGGTTAGAACAGTAGATATCTCGGTAAGTTATGAAATTTGTCTTATTGCTAAGCCTGACATTGGCACCTTAAGGATCTCCAATTCTGATTATAATTAATCACAGTCAAAGAGGATGGTTATATGGAGAAGCGATGCTGGATAAGTTAATTGTGGTTTTGTAAACATTCCAAATCACAATTGGGCGGATTTTTTTTTCATTTGTAAAATTTATTTTTTAGTTGATGGACAAGGTTTCAATGTCTTTATTATACCAATCTCTAAGATATCAGTCGAAATTCTGTTTCTTCTTTGTTTTCAGTATTCTGATATCCTTGATGTAATTGTTCTGGTTTCCTGAGTCACATTTCTTCCTAAAAGACGCAATTTATCTGTAACAGATAACTTTCAAGCAACTCATATCTGTGCTGAAGCCAAAGAAACCTGCTATAACTGGTTTTGCAAAGTTGGTTCCATCCGCGAGCTACTACCACGCATGTGAGGTCCTCAGTTCTTGCAATTTCTATCCTCTGTCTTTATAGCTCGTGATTCCATTTTTTTTACTTTAATTTATCTTAAGGTGTCTATTATTTATTAATATAATGTCGTTAGGTGAGATGCTGGAATGGATTTGGAAGCATTAAAGAGTTATTGGAAATCGACATATTTAAGGAAATGATCTTTGAATTTTTTCAAAAGTGATAATTTTGGTTCACTAGTGAAAATTTGTTAGAATGCAAGCTGTAGATTATCTCTGTATTGTCATTGCATGGTGAATTTTAAGATATCTAGGATACATTGCCATGTGGCTTTCTATGCAACTGCTTTCATCAGAATCATAAAAGTAAGGTAGATTCTGCCTGCCCCTCTAGACTGAAATGATTTAAAGTTTTCAATGAGACTCCACCTCTGGTATTTGTGGTTTCATGCTCATGTTCCATATCAGCTGAGCAGTTTCTGGATGCTATTAAGAATTAAATATTGCTAGTATGTCAAGAGTCCATTATAAATATGCAAAAGGTTTTAGAATCCCTATGATTGTGTAATTAGAACTCGAAATTTCTTTCTTCCTTTTAAGTTTTACTTGTAAAACTATTTAAATACCAACATGCTTGATTGAGTAAAATCAATTACCAGATCTCTTCTTCTCTTTTTCTTTAGAAAAGCGAAGTATCTGCAACCTATACAAGACATCATTGCATGGAGAAAACTGAAACCACCTTTTTCATTTGTTTTCTTTCTTAAAATTGAAAAACTGTTCACGAGTTTATATTGCTGTTGTCTTCTGTTTGGCAAATACTCTTCTGAACAGATACTTGGAGCTGGCCATATACCATTGCTGGCGTTTCCTTTCGGAACAACCTGCCAATAATCTTCCACGACTAGTTATGATGGCAAGAGGCATTGCAGATCCACTAGCATCATTTTATTGCCGCTTATATTTGGCCCATTGTGCACAAAAATTGCCTCAACGGGACATAGGTAACATTTGTGTAGTTTACATGTTTATTCATTGTTAGAATATGAATAGGTTTATACAATCCTATTAGAATATGAATAGGTTTATACAATCCTATTAGAATAGGAATAATTTATACAATCCTATTTTGAATAGGAATGATTTATACAATCCTATTTAAAATAGGAATAGGAAGACAAATATAAATAGGAA
Source organism: Solanum pennellii (assembly GCF_001406875.1). Lineage (NCBI taxonomy): Eukaryota > Viridiplantae > Streptophyta > Magnoliopsida > Solanales > Solanaceae > Solanum > Solanum pennellii. The sequence continues at coordinate 71,046 of NC_028648.1, read as the reverse complement.
TAGTAAATAGTATTCTACTGGGAAAGGATTGGATTCTAGTGTCTATAAATAGGGTCTCAATGTAATAATGTAAACATAAAACAATTCACTAATATTATTTTCCTATATTTCTCACATGGTATCAGAGCCTCTACGATCTTGGTAGAAAATCAAAGAGCTTCCGCTGCCGGTGGTGGCGATTACTCATATATGTTGCCCGTCCGATCAATGATTATGTTAGCAAAAGTTGGGTCACCGTGTATCATTATGGTGACTACTTTTTCATATCCTATATGTGTAGCACTGTGTCATGTTTCGTGTGACTACTTTCTTATATCTACTTTGTGTAGTACCGTTTCATCTTTACGGTAACTACTTTTTCAGATTTAATTTCTGTAGCCGTGTTATCTTTCTGGTGACTACTGTAGCACTGTGCCATCATTTCGGTAACTACTTTTTCATATAGTTTGTGTAGCACCGTGCCGTCTTTCCAGTGACTACCTTTTTTTGCATATCTGATTTTCATAGCACCGTGCATCTCTCCGGACTACTTTTCATATTGAATTTGTGTAGTACCGTGGATTTTTCCGAGCTACTTTCTCATATCTGAGTTGCATAGCATGATGTGTCTTTTCAGTGACTCCTCAAATTTCATTTGCATAGTTCCATTCGTCTTTCAGGTGACTCCTCAAATCAGTTTTGCGTAGGGTTGTGCCATCATTCCAACCTTACCTGTATATTTTGTTCTTTTTCAGTAAGGTCGTGCCATCTACCTATATTATTTCTGTTTTTCAATAGGGTCGTTCCGTCAATTCGAACTTATCCTATATAATTTCTATTTTATAGTTGGGTCGTGACATCATTCCGACCCTACTCATATAATATTATTTGTTAGATTGAAGACTTTCAGCCATCAAATCTAATACTCCGGCGTATGCGCATGTTGCAACCAATTTTTGGGTGACTTTCTTGTTTAATATAGACTCATCTATTGATTCCAACATGATCCATGTACTTTATACTAGATTTTGAGCACTTTGTTGCTGAGGAGGAGTTTAGTAGCTTTGTATGTCAATTGTGCAAGTCACTCTATGGTCTGAAATAGTCTTTGGAAGTTTGGTTTGGGAAGTTCAACATTGTAATTTCATCACTCTGTTTTATCGGCATTATGCAAGAAGATAAAGCACATTGAGATTGACTCACATTATGTATCAAATCTAGTATTTAATGAGAAGACAAGCACATTGAGATTGACTGTCAATTTTGTGAAGTCGACCGATCAAATTGCAGATATTTCACCAAGCCCCTCATCGGTCCTCGTATTAATTACATTTGTAACAAGCTAGGTACACGAGTTGTATGCACTAGCTTGAGGGGGAGTGTTAGAACATGAATAGGTTTATACAATCCTATTAAAATAGGAATTATTTTAATAAAATCATGTGATAACGAAACACCATAAACAAAAAAGATGCAAGTAAAAAAAACTACCATAATACACTAGTACCATTGCAAATGCCAGCCACCCTAAGCAGGATAACACTACAGTGCCTACTATCCTTCTACCCTAATGCTAGTCCTCCGCACCCTCCTGTCTAGGGTGATGTCCTTGGTTGCCTGAAGCTGCGTCATATTAATTATCATGTCTTATCATCTCTTCCCAATATTTCTTTGGCCTACCTATGCCTCTCCTCATGTGTTCTATAGCCAACCTCTCGCACCTTCCTTACTGGTGCATCTATGCATCTTCTCTTATATGTCCAAACCATCTCAATCTCGCCTCTCTCATCTTGTCCACCATGGAGAGCAACCCACCTTATTCTAGATATCCTCATTTCTAATCTTGTCCCTCCTAGTTTGACCACACATCCACCTCAACATCCTCATTTCCTAATTACGAATGTAATCCTCAAAGTGGGGTCTTGTGATAACAAGATATATGAAAAGGAAAAGAAAAATCATATAGTACAAGTGATACAACCCTATAAATCTTCCTAATTCTATGAAAGAGGAGTTCTAAATCTTTCCATGTTTAAAAAATATATATTTCAGTCATATTCAGTGCGGATGCAGCCTTTGAGTAGCAGGTTAAACTGAACCCAGTATTTCCGTCGCATAGTGTAAATATATATGTGAAGAGTAAACCAAATTTTGATAAATAATAGATCTGCAGTCAGATTAAAAAAATACAATGAGTTCCGCACAAAAAACCTTGAAGTCAAAATTTTCAAATTTGAATCTTGAATCTGCCTCCAATCATATTTACAGTTTCTTAACAAACTTCTATAAAAATGTTCGTTTGGATTGTATATTCACTGTCAAAAACAAAGTAATAGTTCTTTCCTTCTGCGATCCTTTCTGTGTCAAGGACTTTACAATTTCTATATTGGAACAAGTCTCTCTACCCCTCAAAGGTAGGGGTAAGTCCTGCATACACACAAACCTCCAGGCTGCACTTGTAGGATTACACCGGGTATGTTGTTGTTTTGTGTTGAAGAAGTAGAATGCTGCAACTGCTAGATGGTAGACAATCCACATACTACCCTAATCTCACAGCCAAGATATAGGAAATGTGATCTTCTTTTGTTCTTTTGATAAGTACGGGAAAATGTGATTTTGACTTTTGCCCCTCTAGATAACTACCTTTTGCTGAACTGTATGCAATTTTTGAACCACTTTTGAGCATTATTCATTTATTGAGTAAACTGAGTGTCAGAAAATGCAGATCCAGTTAATGTAAGGTGGAGTTGATTGCTTATATTTTGGGGGAAGTATTATATCTGTGGTGAGCTGATATGCTATCGTTTAGTATTTTTTGAATGATTCATGTTGTTTTTTCTCACAGGGCTTCTGATAATTTCTATGAATGACATGAAAATTCTTCTGATGAATGGTGCACATGTTTCATCTACAAAGAAACCATCTGGAGCTCTATCAGGAACTCGAAGTTCAAAACTGGGCCTGATGGAACCAGCTATAGAATATGTTATGAAATGCTTGTTCAAGGAGTCATGTGAGGTTGGTAATTAGCAGCTATTGTTTCTTGTTTTGCTTCCAGCAAGGCGTGCTGTGCCTTGATGTTTTCTCACATTCAGAAAGATGCATTTACTATTTAAACAAGGCTCTGAGGTTTGGAATCACTAGTTACTTAATTTTTATAATGCCATTAGTAGAATTAACTGTCCTTTTAATATGTGAAAGGGTGTTATGATAACCTCATTAAGAAACCAAAAACAAAACATATGATGCATTATCAGGATGCGTTCAGCAAGTTGGGCATTGTGATTGGCAGAGCCAGATGTAGGTTATCTGTGGGACGGGGAAAGTGTTGGCACAACAGCAGTGGAGTGGATAGACAGAGGGAAAGAAGGTTCTCTTTGGGAGATCAGGTTCGGGAAGGAAAGGGAAGAAGAAGCAGGGAGCAAATTCAGACTACGGAGGGAGGGAAAAGATAAAGATAGTGAAGTAAGGTTGGGTAGTAAAGGGAGGGTGAAAAAAATAAAGGAGTGGGGAAAAGGAAACAAGTGGGTTGAGAGAGAGAGGAAAGATGGAAGGAGGAGAGAACAGGGTAGGGTCCACTCGAAATTGAGGTAGCTGGCCGCTATAGAGTGGGGGAAGAGAGATATGGGCATTCAGATGGTGAGGGGTCTGAAATGATGGGTTACAGGGGAAATGGGCAAGAGATGTATATGTTAGGGGCCGTTACTCGGACTCAGGTGCAAATTCGAATTCAGAAAAATCTAAATTTTAAGATTCAGGGGTATGGATTTATGTATGGATACAGGTGCTAGGATTCGGCTAAAAGAATTCAAAATTATTAAATTGAGCTACAAAAGAAATTCTAAATTTTGAAATATGTTCTGTTTGTCTTTGATCAAAAGGCAAACACTTCCACAAAAATAGATTTGTAATTGTCATTTCATAAAAACATAGCGATATATGAGTCATGACCTAAAGTTTGTAGGATTTGTTTCTATTGGCCCCTTTGCAGTTAATTTCCTTAGGTCTGAACCATTCAGATTTCGACCTACATTAAATGCAAACAAAAAAGACCTGAGTTGATGAAATAAAGACTTCTTAGGGACACATCATGTGAAAGCTCAGAAAATGATTGTTATTGGGAGAAAAATAGGTACACGTCTATCTTAGCAGCAGAGTAGACTATTTCCCACAATACATGTAGATATCCTAATCTTCTCACTTGCGCGAGTATTTTCATAATTCAGGTGACTTGTACATGTTTGATGTTGGAACTACTCATGAGAAAAAGACTTTGAGTTCCATCAAAAGCAGAAATTACAAGGAGATTGGCTTATGAAGGTTTTCCCAAGTTGAAAAAGCTTGTGCTCCTATTAAAAAGTTATGTGAAGAGTCCAACGTCGACCCTTGTAGGGATGAGTGATCTTTAAGTTGGCTTGGGTGATCCTCACATGTTGAGCTAACCTTTGGAGTTCAGTCAAGATCCATTTTTTTACATGGTATCAATGACAGAGTTACCCAATTGGGCTCCTTATATGGACTTGAGCAATCCTCCCCTCATAAGATAGCTTTTGGAGTTGAATTAGGCTCAATGTCCATTTTCATAACATGGTATTAGAGAAGGACCCATTCCAACTCTTGTTCCTATATTGGGCCCCTGTATCAAATTGTGCATGCACCAAATGTCCAGTCTTGGAGGTGGTGGGGGTTGTGAAGAGTCCCACATCGGCCCTTTATGGAGTGAGTGGTGTCTTTAATAATATGTCTTGGGCAATCCTCACCTCTTGTGCTAGCTTTTGGGGTTGTGTTAGGCCCAAATCCATTTCTTTACAAGTTATAAGGTTCTCTATTGCTTTTCAAGATGGAGTGAGGTTGAGATGTATGACCTGTTCTCTCTTGGAACGAGATTGTGCTGATAAATAATTTATGATATACAAAAGTTTCTCTCTCTGTCAATTAGTATTACTTCAAATAAGAAATACAATTGTATGATGAGTACAAGAATAAAAAAAAACTCCCCTGCTGGGAATGAAATTGTGTTGCACGTTCCTTAATTACCAACTTTTTCTCATTAATTGCGAAACCTCAATCCAGAGAAGGGATATCAAATCAGAACTGCCCAATCGACCAACCTAGGTCTCTTTCTTCTCTTCTCAGCAGAAAGTAATCTTTAATCTTCTAGCACACATTCGGTGACCAATTAATGATTTTACGGATATGCACAAGCACAAAAAGAGAACTTTGAAGCACCTTCCTCTTGTGCCTGATTTTTTACTCAAAATCTTGAGTAAGAAATAACTAAAATGTTGCTAGAATAGAGAGGAATTCTTTCTTTTGTCCACATCACTTGCTGTTACAAGAAATGCAAATTAGATATCTAGATACTTTGTAACAACCTATTGACTTGTAATGCATATGTGAAGCTGTTGCAAATTGGAGACATATTGATGGGGCTTGGACTTGCGAGGAATCAATCAGAGTTATTTGGAAACTCATCATGCGTCTCACTTGTTCTCCACCATTTATTAAGGGAACTTCCTATAAGAATAGTTTGTTCTAATGCCTTGGACATTCTTCATCTCATTGAGTGTAGCAACGATTACTCCTTCGATCAGGTATTTTATCCTGAGATTCGTGTGTTGCTGCTTCTTGAAGCTTTTGGTTCTGTTTATGCCTAAAATCATTTCTGTCCATACAGTGTTTGAATTATAAGTTACTGGGACTCAGACTATGCGAAAACATATCTCATGTGAATGAAGTCAATCTCGTGATGAAGAAGGTTATCCAGGTAGTGCAGTGTCTCCTTTCAAGCCTTTGTTTAGTACTCTGTTTCTTTGAGGGCTGGGATGGGAGGTGCTCTTTCTTTCTCTTTTTTTGTTAAATAATTTATCTTTGTGAGGACTACGATAAATTATGAAATGAAATGAGGCGTGAAGACTACTGTTTCTTCCTAAATCCTTTTATAGTCACATTTTACAATGTACATAGCTGTAATCATCACAGGTGGGATAGTAACTATATGCTACATCTGAATATACTTATTTAAACTTAACTATATTTTGCACTCCCCTGTAGTTGGTCTATTCAACTTGTATGTACCAAACTTGTTTTACCTAAAGACTTGCAAGGCACTTGGTATATTTCTGCAACTTGAGTAATTTGACTTTATTAACTAAGTGGAATGTCTTATGAGAGTAGCTTTTCTCTGACAAACTGACATTATGCAGTTGCTCCTCTAATGAAATACTAAATTTGATGTGATATGTGGCATAGTCCGATTATTGTGCACAAGTTCCATTTTACCAATATGTAAACTTCAAATCTTTGATTAATTGTTTGACCAAAAAGGTTGGCAAATTCCCACGACCATGGTTCGATATCATGCTTTTGCACCGAGTCTTGCAATCGTGTTCTGTTTCGTGTTTTTCTCTTGCTCATCCATGATGCCGCATATCCTCCAACTAGAATGTAATATCCACCTGTAAAAGTAGAAGGTCTTTCAAAGGTTGACTTGGCCAAATCTGTGTCTGCATACCTAGCAATTTTCTCATGTCATTGATTCTTGTAAAGTAATATTTTTGTTTGAGTAGATATTGTCAACCAAAGGATCAGACCATTGTGTCTGAATAAGCATCTCACAGAGGGTCCAATAACTATTTTACAACAATTACTAGGAAGACGATACTGCATCTAGTCATTGTGAGAAAGACTGAATTTGATGTAATATGAATCGTAGTCTGACTATCACAAACAAGTTTCATTTGACCAATATGCGAACTTCAAATCTTTGATTAGTTGTATGATCAACAAAGCTTGCAAATTGTTGCCACTAGCATTGTTTGATATTTTTCTTTTACACCAAGGCTCGCAGTTGTGTTTTAGTTCCTGCTTTTTCTCTTGATCATCCATGATCCCAAAGTTCCTCCAACTAAAAGGTAATATCCAGAAGTAGAAGTAGAGGGTCTTTCAGAGGGCGGCTAGGCCTAATCTGCGTCTTTATATCCAACAATTGCTCATGTTCTTGAGTATTGTAATAATCTTTTTGTTGGAGTAATGCAGACTGTTGAATAGTTCCACATTGGATAAAAAAGGGATGGATGGTCTTTGTAAATGGATTTGGACAATCCTCCTCTCATGAGCTAGTTTTTGGGGTTGAGTTAGGCTCAAGATCCATTTCCTTACATGGTATCATAGTGGGGCCCATCCCAATTATAGATTAGAAGGTGTTCCCACACGTAGCGGATAACCTTACATACCTTAAATGCTCCAAATTCTTGAGAAAGGTCTGGTCTTTGGAGGAAAAGATAGGAAGAAGTTGTTCTTAAACCTTGGAGGTGGGTTTTCTTGAAAACCCTAGGATGTCCTTGTGAAGAACCTTGTTAGAATTTCATAACTTTAGGTTAGAATCATTAAAGTCTACATGGTAGTTCGTGGATGATTTCTTACCTCTAGAACCTTTGCAAAATCCTTCACTTGAGTTCTTGAGAAGTTTACTTGAAAATCTTTGGATTCCATTAGTTGGAGGTACTAATTTGTGCTAGGATGAAGAAATCATCAATATTCTATGGTCAAATCTTACCTTGGATGATAGATGAACCTAGGGGAAAGTTGGGTTCTTGAGAGCTGCTCTTTTTAGGGAAAATTTTCGGACTTGAGGGTGAACTATGACCTTGCTATGCTTTTATAGTGGTTTTACGTGCGCGGTCGCATAGCTGATACCTTGATCCGCAACAATGAGTAGCAGTGCTTTCCTTGCAAGATTGGCTGCACGATCGCGCAGACTGTGCAGTGTCCAGTAAAATGAGCATAACTTCTTGCACAAATATTGGTTTGAGGTAAGGTTTGCTGCGTTGAAAACTAGACTCAAAAACCTATAAGTTGATGGGTTATGGTTCGTGTAACACTTTATAATTTATATTCTAGGAGATATGTTGTTTGAAGTCGGACTTTTCCCAAACTGACACCAGAAACTTCATTGATACGGAAGCTTTCAACCCAAAATCTTAAGATTTGACTTTTTCACTTATGTACAGTCAAACTCATCGGGTTCAGATCTAATCCCATGTAAGAAACAAGATAAACAAGAAGCACCGTAGAGTGTGACTTGGCTATTAGTGAAGCTGAATGAAGATCGTGGGAGAAACTGGTTCAAATCCTAACAAAGGCTAAAAATTTAGAGATTCCTTTTCATCTGCCTAAGTTTGGTGGCAAAGTTACTCTACATGTGTACTCAGTGAAATAGTCAAAGCGCATGCAAGTTGGATCGGTCACAAAATGATAAACAAGGAGCTGAAAGACTACAGTCTCACTTACAATTTATGAGCTATATTTACTGGGTATAGGACATTGACTCTATACTACATGAAGCATAACTTTTTACAATCTTATAGCCCCACCCCCACCCACCCACATACATGCAAAAAAAAAAAGTTCAATGTATGCTCACTTAATTTATTTTTATTTTGTTATCTGGGTTCAGTTTTCTACATGTTAATCTCAAAAGATTCCCTATGCTTGTACAGCCTTGGTTCTCCTCTATAATGCTTTTTCACCAAGTTTTTATTTATTTATAATTTCAGGTTGTTTCTCAGTTTAATAGCCTTGATGAGTACCTCAATGTTGTAGACGCTCATGTAGATATCGCTCTCCAGAAACACATGGTAAGTTGAGAGAATTTTGATGATTGGTTAAGTTTGACGTGTTTATTATATTCTTCTTTGTTTTCTTATTTGGATGTGTTTGATACAGTGGAAATGATTCAATTAATATTTAAATATTGTTGTCAGCTTTAATACTAGAAAATATCACCAACCATTATCCTTTTACCATACTACATTTATGATTACCATATGTTATCCCTATGCTTGTACAACCTAGTGTTTTCTATCTTGGAGCTCATGTTAGGATTGAGTAGCTGATAGAATGGTTGGAGTGTCCCATGCTGGTGATATGACATGGGGTTCATTAGATAATTTAGTCTTTCGCGGCCACTATTCACAGTCAAGCAGGTCAACTTGCCTACCGCACCAATTACCAACTATGAAATTTATCTTGATTGCATCTGAATTGATATTTCTATATGATGATAGTATATTAATTGTTATCTTCTCCTTGGACATGAGAGTGCCAAAACATGCTGCTAATTGTTTGTGTAGCTACTTTTTCTAATTCTGTCCTCTGCGCAGAATAGTTATCTGGACAGCATATTAGATGGAATATTTGAGCGCACATTAGATGATGAGATTGGTGAGAATGAACTATCAAGCCTGCAATCAATTCTCCTGAAGATTCTAAATCATTTTGATAACCTTGAGAACATATTGCGATTGGTAGGCTACTTGTCTTTGTGGTTGCTTAAATTCATTTTCCTTTTACTGTTGTTTCTTAGTTGTCCTATGCTTCTACTAGTCATTTCATACCTTATGCTGTTGTGAGATAAAAATATGATAAACAATCATCAATAGACATGATTATTTGTAAATTGGGCCCTGCAATCAGTTCTATAATACAGTCTTTGAAGGGGATCTGAATCACTTAATGTTGAGCCGATCTACCATCATCATTTTGCAGAACCATTTCAATCAAATATTAAGCGTGATGCAGGGGAGCTCTAGGACCATCGTCAATACGCAGATCCTTAGTATTGCTACAAGGTATAACTGTTTTGACCAAATGTGTGTTTAAATTCCAATTTTTGTTTTATCGAGCAATGATCTGCAGCATTTCTTCCTGCATAGGTATATCCCTTGCCCCATTTAAGACGGAAAGCAAGAGCTCCTATTGTTTAAAGTCAGTGTGTAAGACCTGGATGACTCACCTACCCTGGATAAAATTTTAAGATGATAACCACTTCTCGCACTCTGTGATCCATGTAGAAACAGTATACTCTTAACTATCATGGATCACAAAATTTTCTTGTTGGTCAATCTGCCTAACAGGGTTGTTTTGTATAGTCTTATCTTAAGGATATGCATGGTCTCTATAAGAAAATGGATATTTTTCTCTTTTGTCCAAGTTCAGTATTTAGAAAAGAGGGAAGGGAATGACCACTTTGATTGTCCAAACAATATTCCCTTAACCATTTTAAGGAAAGTACATTAAGCATTTATACTGGTACATGAAGCTGGAGCTCTCTCTTTGCTGTAGTCACCTGTATGTATTTGTTCTCTCTTTGCTGTAGTCACCTGTATGTATTTGTATGTATTACATAAACAGTATACTGAATCTTTAGAATGTGTGTGATGGCTAAACAATTATGATCCCTCAGATGGGGAAGTTCATTGCCATTTCACCTAAAAATAAAATGCATCCTCCTCATTGTTGATGAGAAATTAAAGTATAGCGACAAAAACCACACCTCTATCCCAAGCTAGTTGGATCAACTGTTTGAAATCTTCATTATCATAATTGCTCATCGGAACATCCTGAAAGATTCTCTTGAAAATTGGTCCATAAAATTTCAGTACCCATACTTAAGTTCATTTAAGGGGTTCTCTAAATACTCTGAGTTGACATAACTGATAGAAATCCTCAACTTCCATTGTTTCTATCTATTGCTAGATCTCCCTGAATTCCAACATTCTTAATCTTTTGAGTTCAATTTTTTAGACCTACCTCCTCTTCTTTTAACCAGTGTTGTGGACGGCGAAAGGTGATAGAAGGCAACAAGGGTCTGCCTCAGTACAAGGCGAGGCGAGCGGCAAGACGCTTGCCTTTTTGAAGTGCGGCCCAATTAATACAAAAAAAAAATTAAAATATTTAAATTGTATATATAAATAATCAAAATCTCAATAGAAATAACATATTAGCAAATATTTCGATTCAAAAACTGAAAAAAAAAAAATACATACCTGGAACTTGAATGAGAAAAAAACAGTGGAAAAGTCACAACAGTGAAAAAAACAAGGGTAGAAGTGACTCTGAAGTCTGAAGAAGAAGGAAAAAGAAAAAGAAGAACAACGTATTGGTTGGACTTTGGAGTCGTCGGAAAATTTTGGCTGGTCACCCCAAGAGTCTAGTCAAAAACATAAAATTACCTTTTAACTTCTAAAACCCTAAACTGATCGCCTTCTAAAAGAAATACAAAAGGTGACGCCTTTCTTGCCTCTCACCTTTGTCACCATCGTGTCGCCTTTTGAAGATCGCCTCGCCACAAAGCTAAAAGGCGATGAAGGGTCGCCTTGCCTCTCGCCATTGGCGACGAGGCGATCGCCTTTCACAACACTGATTTTAAAACATGCAATCATCATTTTTTCACATCTAAGAGCCGGTGCATCTAGAGGCAGGCCAACCTAACATGTCGTCAAATTAGCTCAAGCGAAATTCTCTCTTTTTATTCTCTGTATACGTTACTTGCACCTTCTGATGGATATGATAATTTCGGATCTTATCTGACCTTGTATGACCGCACATCCATCTTAATATTCGCATATGTGCGAACTAACCTTGTGAACATGTGCTTTAGAGGCCCAACATTCACCCTTATACCACATTGTTGGCCTTAAAATCTTTCTATTGAACATAGCTGATGTTTAATTTGCTGCAAAGGTAACTGATGGTTTTCTTGGGAAGATATCTTTTTTGGAAAATGAAAACAAATCGTCAGTTTCTCTGATGGAAATATAATTGTCAATTATCTTCTTTTTTTCTGTTAGGAATTCTTGTGTTAGAGATCCTACAACCATTCAATTCCTTTTTGAAGTTTCAAGGTCCTTGCATGATAGCATAAATCTCTCAACTATTAAGGAAAAGGAGAACAACCATTCAGCACATTTAGTTTCTCATTTTATACACATGGTAATGAAATATTGTTTGCAAATAATATTCCTTTTCTTGCTGATTGGTCAAGAAATGTGAACCACAACACATTAGTCCTTTACCTGTTCTAATACATTTCTTGATCATAATATTCAGGTTGATTATGATTCTGAAGTTGAACTCCACTTAGATTTTTTGGTTCAGTGCCGTGGAGCTTTTGGAAGCATGAGTGAAGTCAAGGTTAATGTTCTCTAAAATATGTGAAAATATCCTGAATGGATTACTGAAAAATCTTGCTTATTCTTTGCTTCCATGAATTATGCATAGGGGACAGTTTTGGGTTATGTGATTTCTTTTTTATGTTTCTGTTATATGAATGTGACGTCACTTTGTAGAGGTTTACAATATCCTCGACTCTTACTTCTTGTTCCTTGGTTCTTTTTATCCCTGTCAGTTGGGGTATGATGTTATTTGTGTCTTTTTGAAGAGAACTTGTCTTTCCAGTTTACCTGAAAGACCTTTAATGTACTTCCTCTCCTCGTTGAGTTGTGTATGTGTGCATATTGGTGTGCCTATTACTGGATGTGGTGCATGTAATAGTGATCTTATGACACTTTGCCCTCTCCCTAATCTGTTTTGCCCTGTACATTGGAAGTGCTCTAGTGTAGTGGAGTATTTCCTCACAAAGCTATGAAGTCTTCCTTCATAGAAATATTGAAGGATGTTAGGAAATATTTATCTTGACTGTCCACATTTTTACCTACATTAATTGTTTCAACTAACACTCATGATATGTCAAGGAAAATTTAGATTAGTGTTAGGGATTGTAGTAATAATTTGCCAAAGAAAAGATCAAACCTATGCAGCTAAAGCAGTACTACTTTAAGGGAAGTGCAGTGCACAGGAAGCTGGAGACTCAAATAACTGATATTCATTCTATTAGGGTATTTCCTAAATCTTTTATTACAGTTAGAAACAATTGAACCATGGGATATGCAAAGAAAAGCTTATCCGTTTATTTATTTAATATCTGATGATAAGGTAAGTGAAGAAAAGCTTCTCTATAGTCATCCTGCAGTGAACATAATAAATTATTTAATACGTAAACAAAAGTTTCCTGTTATTAGTCTAACTTTGATAGTATGGTGAACTCTTGTAACCTTTACAGACATGGAGGATAAGCAGAACAAATTAATAGCAAAATAATGGAGGTCATTAACTTTGAATTAATATTTTTTCCAGAAGAGTGTTTACTTTGGGTCAAGCAACATGGACTTTTGCAAGTTAACAAATTTGTTTCCTAATCTTTCATGGAAAAGGTAGAGGGTAAAGTTAACAAATAACTTTTGAAAGGATTGACAACTCGTTGCATATTTAGAGTTCTCTTTTAACTAAACTATATTTTTTCTGTAAACAGGGACTTGCACTCGTATAAATATTGGTTGATCTTTTGGAAGCTTAATATGTACTTGTAATGTGTAAAACATTTGTACTAGACAACACCAACTTTGTGTAATATTAATAAATACTTCATTTTAACCCAGAAAAGGAGCAAATTGATTCACTATAATTGCACTTCATGACTTGTAATAAACGTAAGTTTGATGAGTTAATCCATGCAAAATTACTCCTTTTTTCCCACAAAAATGAAAACGTTATTGAAGGTTCTTTATTTATAAACAAGTCAAAAAGGCCCTTTGCTTTCTAACATTACTTGCATCACTCTGTGTTAAAAGGGACCTAAATCACATACGTGATAGGAAATTGTCTCAAAATAACTACAATTTCTTGGAATCCCTTTTAAATTTAGCAAAAATTAGAACACAGTTGAAGGAAAATATCCATATAGGTGATATCAACTACTTCCGTTGGTTTATATGCGGTATTTGACTTGGCACAAAGTTTATGAAAGAAAGAAAGACTTTTACAACTTAAGGATTTAAACATGCCATGACATTTATGTGGTTTTACAACTTAAGGATTTAAACATGCCATGGCATTTGTGTGGTTTTAAAAGCATTTCATTTAAGTAAAACAGGAAGTTTAAAGTTAAAAAGTATACAGTTACAGAAAAGTGTCATTCTTCTTGGAACATACTAAAAAGGAAAGAGTGTCATATCTAATGGAACAAAGGGAGCAATTAATTTTAAGGCTTGGTCATATTGGTATGCTGATACAAGTACATTGACTCATGGAATCTTATAATTTTGCAAGGGAGTATAAAAGTATAGTAAATTTCTAGTGTTCCAAAACAAAAATTATTGAATATTGGACTGCAACAAGTCTAAAGGAATGCTATTTATATGAGGGTTCATAGAGCTGACACCAACTAACATGGGACTGAGGTGGTAGGTTTTTGCATTGTTTCCTTTTAACATTACTATCAAGCTCCCACTTGGCTGCCTTGTTAGGTAGCATGGTGTAGAATTTGGACATAGTAGAAAGTTTTAAGCTTGGTTTAGATCTTTTTAAACTGATTATTTCTCCAAGTAGTCCTTGTTGATGAGTCTCGTATCTTCTGCTTCTCATTTTGCGTAAGGTAACTTTGTATTCATCAGTACCAAGATTGTACTGGCTGTAAGATGTAACTTCTGCTTTTTCAGGAAATGATTGTTCATTCCAGCAATTTACTGGTGGTTAAAGCTACACGGAATGACATTAGTGATGTCATTTTTGTCAAATCTTGTATAGCATGCAGTGAAGTTACAATATCATCTATCCCATCTCATCTGAAACAGTTAAACCTCTACTTGGAAACTGCAGAGGTAATGCTAGTTCTTTCTTTATTCTTAATTTGCGCTGCTGTTAATTCAGATGAATTTAATTTGTTTGGTCTCTTAGGTTGCATTAATGGCTGGTTTAGTTTCTAACTCAGATGGACTTGTTGATTCAGCGTTGAGGTGCTTGCATAATGTTGACTTATTTGAAGGTTTGTCTATGAATTATCACTGTCTATGAATTATTCTCCAGATGGCTCAGTGCATATTAGTAGTAAACTGGAAATTGTAGATTTGCACTGAACAAGATTCAATCGAGCCTTCTCTATTTCTCTCCCTATCCCTTAAATGTATCACTTACAATAACTTTTTGAAACCGACTTTGGAGTTTAGTTCCTTTCCTGATTCCGAGGAAGTTTATATCGTCATTGCCTCGAATATCCTGTACGATATATATAATAGGTGACTAAATATTTAATAATAAAGGTAACACAGTTTCATTCTCACTTGCTTTAACATTAGTAGAAAGCTTACTACCATAACATCCGCAATGGATAATTAAGCATCTCAGTTTATTATTGAGAACAACAATGAAGTCGAGCTTATGAGAATCACATTCTGCTCATGGTCAGTTAGGAGGATAGTTGAAGTGCTTGTTGCCACTATTCACATTTTACAACTAATAAAAAAAATTACTTGCACCAAATGGTATGTGCAGCTTAGAGGTTTTGGAGATGCTCCGTGAGTCTAGCCTTTGTATATGAAGTTTCGAGTTGTTGGGGAATGGGATATGGGTTTGCCTTTTGAACTGTTGGAGATAATGTTAGTGAATATGATGACAAGATAATAAAGAGGAAAAGACAAGGCAAAAGTTCTCAGTGTCAGAGCAGTAACAAGGTGCAATAATTGTGTGGAGCGCATATGCTGAATCATTTTACCTGAGTTCTCCAAGATCTTTTCATGTTTGATCCTGTATATCTTTGGCGCAAAACCTGATCAAATACTCAAACTAGCATGTCTTTTGCATTTGTTGTGAAGCCTCTTTGTCTGAATTTGAGAGGTTATGCATGCTGCTGTATCAAGAAGCAACCAGATTAAGATATTCCACCCCAGCTTTATCATGGTTTTCCGTGGTAAAATATTGAATTGTAATAACATTATCTGCAGGATCAAGGATGCCCAAGGACATTGATGGGTTTCAATCAACATTATGCAAATTTTGCAGTCTTATTGTTATGATTCCAGGTTTTTGATCTGTTCCTCTTCAATTCTTCTATTTTGCTTATCCTTTGTTATGTCTGTGTCTTGTCATCTTGGAACTTAGCACAACATGTTGTAAGCAAGACATAGTAATATCAATTGCTTGGGAATGGCCACCTGGTGAACCTGTAGTGTGAAGAGTTAATTTGCACAAACTGCATATAGATATATGTAGTAGGCTAGAACAAATCAGAACAAGTCTGAATTTTCCGAAACCCCAATGACCATGGTCTAAAATGCTTTAATTAAGTAGGAAACTCTATAAAAGGAAGTGTTTAGTCTGGTATAGAAAACCAGATCTGATACAATATGAATCAAAGCTTGATTCATTTGATTGATATCTCCAAATTCTAACTTCTGATCAACTGTTTGATCCAAATTAGTTGGCAAGTTGCCCGCAACCATTGCCTGATTTTATTTTTTCTGCACTAGCTTGAGAAACTACATTCTGTTTCTTGTTCTTCTAAAATATCAAATTACCTCCTAGTAGAACACAATATCCACACGTAGATCGTCTATAAGAAGGTGATCCTGCCCATCCACATCTATGTATCCTATGATCTGAACATGACTTTGATCCTCAAAAGGTAGTCCTTTTTCATATAGAAGAAATATGAACAATTACATTCCAATGACCAGCACTTGGACAGTCCATAAATAGACTTACAACACTTACATGATTAACAATGTCAGGAGTCACTACAAGGTAGTTCAACATACTAACCAGTCACCTATATGTTTCAGGATCACTAAGGGGCTCCCCTATCTTTGCAGGAGCTCCCCTATCTTGGCAGAAGCTTAGCATTTGGGTCCATAAGAGTGTGAATTGAGCAAGAGCCCTTCCATACGGAAATGTCTACTTCCTGTTATTCCCGTCTCCTCAAGAATGTCTTGTACATATTCTGTTGTGAATTGACAATACCTGACTTAGACAGAGCAAACTCAATACCTAGAAAATACTTCAATCCAGGAGACCCTTAGTTTGGAAGTGCTGAAAGATATATTGCTTCAATCCAGTGATACCATCTTGATCATTGCCAATAATGACTATATCAAACATAACCCACTAAGTTGATTCAAAGACTTAAGAGAAGAATACTGTATAAAACACATAATGATCAGTTGCACTAAAATTCATGCCAACTGCTTAATTGAGATGAACTTACCAAATCAGGCTTGAGGGGACTGTTTTAGACGAGAAAGTGATCGTCGCAATAAGTGACTCCCCAGAGAGACAAAGAGCCCGTTTGGATGGGCTTAAAAAAAGCAACTTTTAAAAAGTACTTTTGAAAGTGCTGAAACTTATTTTTAAAATAAGTAGGTATGTGTTTGGATAAAAGTGCTTCAGTTGAAAAAAAAGGTTGTTGATGTGTTTGGCAAATAAGTGCTGGTAAACACTTTTTTTTTATAAAAATGTCTGAAATGCCCTTAAAGTTGTTAACATGATAAAAAGTTGATTAATTTAAGGTTTTTATACTTAAAAAATTAAAACAAAATTAATTTATATTTTACATCCATAAGTAATAATATTTCCTATCATTCACATATTTCTTTATCATCACAAATTTTTTGTAATTATTAATAATACTAATAATACTAATAATAATAATAATAATAATAATAATAACAAAAATAAGAATAAAAATAAAAATCATAATAATAATAATAATATTAACAAAAATAATAATAATGATAATAATAATAATAATAATAAAAACAATAAAAATAAAATAATAAATAATAAGAATAATAATAATAAAAATAAAAATTAAAAAAATAATAATAATAATAACAATAATAATAATAATAATAATAAATAAGAATGATAATAATAAAAGAATTAAGGGCAAAAGGTAATATACTTGGTCAACATAAATGAGTTTTAAGTTGGAAAAAGAAAAGCACCCCTCACCTGGCTTTTAGCTTTTGGCTTAAAATAAGTCATTTTTGACTTAAAATAAGTCAGTTTGATAATTGACAAACACTCTAAAAAGTCAAAAACTGACTTTTAAGTCAGTTTGACTAGCTTTTAAGCTCATCCAAACAGGCTCAAAGTCAGGTGATTTCTCTATATTAGCCTCAATCCTCAAGATCATGGAGAAAAATATTCTTAATGTCCAACTAGGAGGTCATGACAAATATCAGTATCACCGTGGATGGAAAAAAGATGAAAATATATTATTTTTGCATGGGTGAGAGTATCATTGTAATCAAAGCCCAAATATCAAAATGTAATCTTTGCTCACAAGGCAAGTCTTAAGTCTATCTGTTTGATCACCTGGACTATTTGACTATAAACCTGCTGACAGCCAATTTAAATTCACCCGAATGAGAAACAAGATCCCAAGTACTATTATTGGGTAAAGCAGATATCTCCTCGTTATTACAAGTTGAAATCCTATGGGGACTAGCATACAGTGAACAAGCACTATGGAAAGAACTTATCAAGCAGAAGTATGAAATGGAGGATAACTGGTCTACCAAAATGGTCACTAGTACTTATGGAACTAGAATCTGGAGAGCCATCAGAAACCTTTGGCCAAAATTAAGAGAAAATTGCAGCATTAGAATAGGAAATGGCATGAAGGTCTTCTTCTGGGAGGACAACTGGTTTGAACAAGGCTCCCTAAAAACCCTTCCAGATATCTACATCTGAACCAACAACAAAAAGACACTCTGGGGAAGTTTGGTCAAATCAGGGATGGATTGAGATTTAGAAGACCCCTAAATGATTGGGAGATCCAAAGACTAGTAGACTTCTTTGGAATCCTTGAACAATTCAAAGGAACCTCCACCTCCCAAGATAGATTGTTGTGGAATCATAAAAGCAACGGATATTTCAGTGTGAAGGAACCTTACAAAAAGTTCAACTCTTTCACCCATCTGGTTACTGGCTGGCCATCGAAACTTATCTGGAAAGTTAAAATACCTCCTAAAGTGTCCTGCTTTACTTGGATACTAGCGAAGCAGGCTGTCTTGACTCAGGAGAACCTCATGAAAAGGGGTATCCAACTGAGTCCTAGGTGTTCCCTGTGTGGAGAAGAGGCTGAAACAGTCAACCACCTCTTTCTTCACTGTAGGATCACTAATATTTTGTGGATTATTTTCGTCAATTTGAAGGACCTACTTTGGGTGATGCTAAGAAATATTGTCCAGGCTCTGAAGATATGGAGTAGCTTTGCTTACATTTCTGGTCACAAAGAAAGATGGAAGATCATCACCACCTGTATCTGGTGGTCTGTGTGGAAAGAGAGGAACCTCATATGCTTCCAGAACAAAAGTAATAGTATCCAGAAGATGAAGATGAATTGCTTGGTTTTATTTCATTTTTGGTGTAAACAGGAGTATATGGAAGATCTAGAATCTGTAGTGAATGCTTTAGGCACCTTGTAATTTTTGTTATTTGGGATTGAAGATCTTCCTGATACTCTCCTTTTATTCGTAATTAGTAAACCTGTAACAAGTTGTGGCAGGTTTGATTTTTTGGAATATAATACAAGACTGTTACCTTCTTAAAAAAAACAAGTTGAAATCCAGGGTGAGAGACTGTTTTACCTGTAGACATGAGGATAAAAACATAGGATAAACATGGCACAAAGACATAATGAGCTGATGAGAGCCGATGACAACTCAAACATGTATAAAGGGGGTTGAGGTTACGAGTGGATCAAATACTTCTCCAAAGTGCAAAGGGTCGACTATGAGAAGAGTATGTAGTAGTTGAAGGATCTGATACAGGACCTGAATCATCTACTTGATGTTGCATGCTCACATCAAGAGTAGTGAAGTTGTAAATGATGGAACTGTGGGCGGTGAACTATAGATGGTGGAATTGTGAGACAAGATGAAGGAAAGATAATGACAGAATTCCCCAAACATGGAACTGGTAACACCTAAAAAATGTTTAGGTTGTCAGAAGAGGAGAGTTGAGTATGGTTGTGTTCAACAAGGTGAAATCAACATGCATAAACCACTGGAGGTCAAGTGAGTAACGTCACTATACATTTTCACCCTTGAGTAACCTAAAATGTGCACTTAAGAACATGATTGGCTGACTTGTCTTTTCTCGGAGTAAAGTTATTGACCAAACACACACTTCCAAACACATGAGGTGGAAGAGAGAACAAGATCAATAGCGAAACAAAACAGCATATGGAACTTGATTTAGAGATACTTGAGGAAAGTATACAATTAATAAGATAATAAGATTTGAGAACTGTATCCCCAAAAATGTAATGTAACATGAGATTGTATGAGTAGTATGTGAGCAATCTCAATAAGATTCCTATTCCTCCTCTCAGCTTTGTTGAGATGTACAAGGGTAAAATGTTTGATTAATGATCCCATGAGAGTTCAAAGAACTACTAAACGGAGAAGATAAATATTCTGACACATCTAATTTTACAGCACTAATTTGAGACAGAATTATTATCTACTAGGTACATTGCCTGCGCTTCGCGCGGCGGTAAACTACGTTAATAATCTACTTCTGAACATTTGATCATTTAAGTGTTTTCGAGTGGGTACAGCCCTACGAAAAGTAGTCGAGAATATTTTATGTAGAGATAAAATGAAATATTTTTTTTAATATTTTGTTATTAACTCATCATTTTACTCTAGTTATTCATCACCAAAGTCTTTAGAAAAGATATATAATTGTTTCATCGTCTATATTTGTATTTTCAAAAACTGGTACAAACATTTTATTCATCTTATCTAATTAGTTTTTTACTTGATAAGTTAATTAAAATTTAAAAACACATGTCTTGGAGTTCAATGAAATAGCGTATGTCGCTCAAATAATTTGGATAAATGATGTGTTGGCAAGTTCCTTTTTCAAAATCATTCGCAGTGATAGCCAAAAGACGTATTTTGTTGTTTATGTTTCAATCAATATGGTAAAATCTTTTTTTAAAAAAAATTGACTTTTAATCTAATCTTTATAAGGGGATAATTACTTCTTTAAGATTTGATTGATATGGATTCATCCTACTTTGAGGGCTAAATTAGTGACTCCAATCTGAAATTTGAACTCCAAACATTTGATTAAGGTTGAGTAAAATACTTACCATTCCACTACATTCCTGTTTTTTTTTTTCGATGTCACTAATTGATTGAATACCTCGATAAGATAGAAAGTTGAATAACTAAAACTCCAAGGTAATGTGGAACAACCATAACATCTGAACACTCAAAAGTCCCTTTTTAAACATCTCATGGATCTTTTAGCCACTAAAAACTCTATAAAGATCAAAGTCATTTATTTTACAAGTTAAAAAATTCTAATCTACATGACACCAATAATCTAATGGTTACATCAAACTCTTGATTAACGTATCTTTACTTTAACATAATGATCAAAAGCATAAACATAAACAACAAAGTTTAAAATATGTACTAAAAACAACAATTAATAACATAAGCATTAATTAATGACTATAAAAATCATACCAGTATCTGAACAATAGAATGAAACCAAAAGAAAAAACTTGAGCCTACTAAATGCATATTTTCCCCTTAAGGAAATTATTTTCCTCTAGTTCTCGAGGTTTAAAGAAATAGATCTTCTCATGATAGAACGATTTAATTCACCAGTGTATTGATATAAAATCAGTGATATCAGTGAACCACTCAACAAGAGCAAAGTACACGAATATTTAATTGTGCGGACGAAGAAGAAATTTAGAATTTTCGTTGTTTTAAAATGAGAGGAAATCCCTCGGGTAGTGTGAACAAATGATTATTGTGCCTTATCAGAATGACCACAACTCTTCATAAAAGTCGCAACTCTTCATAAAAGTCACTACTCTTTTTAAAAGTCACAACTTTTCACGAAAGGAAAGGCTAATTTTGGAAATAAATAAATTAAAAGGGAATTCTTGTTTGTGGTGGCGCCACGTAGGCGGGCCTAGGGTTCTCTTATATATATATATATATATATATATATATATATATATATATGATTTTCGTATCACCCATAGTTTAAACGAGTAATGATCCTTAATTGAGCACGGATATTCAGAAATAAACAATAACCTTCCTGAGATAGAATCTGCCTGATCTAGCCGGAAAAATTATGCCTAGACGGCTGGACTAAATCTTCCAGAACTTGGATTGGAAGGGTTGGAATAGGTTTTCAACCCGAGATCTGAAAAATATTTCTGGGAGAAGTCGTTGGAAAGCTAGTTGTTGGATCAGAACCCTTACTTTGGTGATCGGTAAAGAATCAATATCAGTAGGTATGTACTCGGAACAAGCCTTTGAAGTGAGAAATGGAAAAAAAAACGGAAAAAGTTGTTAGAAAAGTAGATCCCACATTAAATGTAGCTGCCACTACGGAACCCTAATTATGGTGGCCGAAATAAATCAAAGCTGGTAGGAATAGGCTCGGAACGTTCCAGCGACCCAATGGAGAAAAAAACAATTCCAAAAGGAACTGATCGGAAGGAGATTGTGTTGCGGACAGCCAACCAAGACAGAAAACTGGACCTCTTTGATAAATACGGAACCCTAGTGCTGCGAGGGAGATAACTCACCTCAAAAAGGCAACAATGGCTTTGATATCATGCAAAGAAATGAATCTTGAAATTAAGTCAACCTCAAAAGCTAGCTGATGAGGGGAGGATGCGCAAGGCTATAAGGAGACCACTCATCCCTTTTTAATCCAATGTGGGACTCTTCAAGCTATTGTAATTCAAATAGTGAATGCACAAGTACCAAAACAGGAAAGGATCAATCTAACTAATTGGACTATTATTTCTAATTGATTAGCGATATTGTTTACAATATTCTTAATAGTGAGGGTCTAGTGTCTTGTGTATAGAGAGACTAGAGAGTACTACTAGCCACTAGGTCGGATGGTCCCTAATACTCATTGATGGAGAAGCAAAAAGTTGTGGAGTAGGATCATGAAATGTCTCTTGGTAACTCTGAAGAAATGGAAATATAGAGCTTGTAATGTGATGAAGATAGTTTTCAATCAGTTATGGTTCTATATTTTGTAGAAATTATGCTGCCAGTATGGAGTAATTGAACTCTGAGAGATGAACGTGTTCCTTTTTTGCTCATCTTTATAAGCACTTGCATAAGATTTGCCACAGTTGGTATCCAATTTGCTTTGCTCATCTTTATAAGCATTTTTATAAGATTGGCCACAGTTAGTATCTAATTTGGATGTATATTTGGTATTGAGAACAAATAATTTGACTTTGCTTAAGGTCCTAGAACGTTGTCAAAGAACTGCATAAAGTGAATTTCTTTTTTGATAAGAATTAATCGGTTTTCTGCCTGAAGTTTATGGAAAAGTAAATTTTGAGTTAGGTAACATCTTCCTAACTAATAATTAATATAGGCAAAAAGATATTTATAGTGTGCTTAGATGTTTAGATGTCAAAAAATTTCGATAGAGGATCACGTTATACTTCCAATGAGCTTTGTGGCACTGCCTTATCTCCTGGATTTTCATTCCAGGTAACATTGAGCGAGGAGTCACTAGCATCCCTAGGAATATGTTTTCCATCCTCAGCTCCTTGTCATGGTGAGACATCCTTATATCTTCTTTTATCATTTGCTTTTCATCCTCTATTAATGTTCTATTATTGGGTTGTAGGATGCTGCCAAGTATGAAGGCAAAGATGTTATGTGCACTCATCTTAACAGTTGCTGCGTTGTCCCAGAATAATCTCCTGTACCATGCAACACATGATGAGGTATTCCTGCTGTTTCATAATAATGAACTTGGTTGTATATTACATCAATTTTCAGATGTATAGTATTCCGTGCAAGAAAACAGGTAGTTTGTGGTTAAGCTTGTAGAAGGACATCATTTCTGCTGAAGCAATTAAAGATGATTTATGTAGGTAACCTTCCTGCAGTTATTATTAGTCCCTAGAAGATTTAGTCTTGGAAATATTGAGGTTTGGAGTGTTATATATATTCTAATATCTATTCTCAAGACAGGGAATATTTCCCTAAAGATGCGCTGCATCATTATCTTTGGGTATCTACTCCGATATGCTCAGGTCCTTTCTGATTATGTAAGTCAAGCACGTTGATATCCTGTTATCCAGCTTAGCAGACAGGAGGGCTATTCTCCTTCTCTTGGGAATATTACTTTTAATGGCAGTGGTGAAATGAATTTATAGCAGCCAAATCTAACATTTACACTAGTGATGATTAGAGATGAATTTGATCCAAGGCATAGGTGTCACTGCTGTGAATGCATCAGCTGTAGCCAAGTAGGAAAACACTATATTCCTGCTAAAGTCAGCTTTTAAGAATGAGATAGGTTAAACAAAATGATTCATTCCCGTCATCTGGATGAGCAAGCTCTTCGTACAATAGATACTCTTACTATGGGAAGACAGTTTAGGAGATTCGCATGCGAGGAGAATGCTATGGGAAGAAAGTGATTTGGGTGAAGTATGGATGTGACTGATATGAATGTTAAGGAGGTGAGAACTACTTATGGGGACGGCAAATGGATTATGAAGGGAATTTAATCTTTTCAAAGCTTATTGGATTCTATGTGGGAACTCTAAAACTGAATACGGTTCTGGCTTGATGTATCGTATGGTGACAGCACATCTAAAGAAGGCTTCCCAAATTCATTTTCTGTTATGAGTGACAAGTTCATGGTGTGGAGGTCCATAAAAGTGGCAATGTGCAGGTGACTTGAGATTATTCTTGTAAGACCTTACAGAGCTGGGAATTCGAAGAGGTTAAACATTCTCCCAGAGGTTATACATCCCTCTTCCCACACAGTTCAGAGAGAATGATTTTCAGATTTTTGAAAGGGTGATCTAGTAAATACTTCACAGTGAAGTCATACTATCATGTTCAGTTATGTTGAATGTGTAAAAGCAATGCCCGATTGGAAATCATTATGCAGATCTAGAGCTTCAAGGATGGTGGAGTTTGCATTCATGTTGTTAATGCAACAACAGGAGATGGAAGCAACGCACCTGCTTTTACATTGTAGGTTTCTTTGGATTTGATATATGTTTAAATTAAGTACACTGTTTCTGAGAATTGTGGCGAGGTTAGGAGCTAGCAGAGAGGTGTTATGGGGCAGGGGGTGGAGAATATTCAATTCTCAAGCTTGTATCTGGTGGAGAATTTGTGAGTAAAGGAACAAGGGATGTTTTTTGAAGATAGTATGGTGTAGAGGGATGTATTAGAAGATCATGTTCCTATTTTGATCTCTTAGATTCCTTACGAGATGACAAAGGAATACGAGTACCCCATATGTGCTCACTTTTGTATGTAAGGTTGACTCCTAGTTTTGAGGGGCCAATCTTATGTCAATAAATTATCATGTGTGTTGTGTTTGACATCTATAAACAAGTGTCTTGTATACATCAGGTCATCACCCTTCTCTTCTATTTTCTCACCGAGATAGTTCTAAAAGTTTGCTTTCTACGGAAATATCTCGGGTGTCCCTTACAGCGGGTGTGTAGGATGAATAGTGCACGAGTATACTGTATAACTTGATAAAAACAAGGTGTGTATATTGACGTTTCATCAGGTAAGGTCATCCTGCATGCATCCATTTTATTTATGGGTGGAATGAGAAACTATACATGTGGGCATTTCATTTACAGGAAGAAATGCCTGTTATAAATGTATTTTTTCTTTTGAGTAAGGTCAGATTGTCGGTTACAGTTATTGTTGTGGGCATAACAACTTGCAGTTTCTGGTACTATGTTAATAAATGATGGATATGTGAAAGATTATCCTAAAAAAGGAACCGCCTTCACTCTCTTACTAGTTTTTCATTCCCTTGATTTGGATATCTATATATTTTTCATCTTTCTTTCACAAGTGTCCTAGTGCTTTACCCTCTCTATATTAATTTATCACGCATCCAGGTTATGGGCAATGACTCTTTGTTCTATTGTGATCAACAATATCTGCAAGAGCTTTCTTCATTTTCTGCAGTTCTTCTTCAGAGCTTAATTGATACTGTTGTACAAGAACCAATACAGGTAATACCTTGCTTATCCTTTTGCTCTTCCATGAAAGATAAAAGAATTGGGGAGCCGTTAATAAGCTAAATCTGAGTACTGTCTTTGAAGGCTGCCCGAGGAAATCTCGCACTTGATGCTTGCAATGCTATTGCATCTTCTTTTGGAGTAAGTCACAGTTCTTTGTGTGTGTTTTTCCTAAAATCATTGACTGAAGGACCTGCCGTCCTAGTTGGTATATAAAACTGCACCTAATCTCCAAGACATTCAAGTTAGTACCAGTACCAATTATGAAAGAGAGCTTTTTTCAGATCTTCCTATCTCTTATGGATGGACGTTAAAATGTTGGATTGTTTGTAAGGTTTGATGCAAGTAAATAGTCAAAGTTCCGTTGTCTAATCCTTGAATGCTTGTTAAGTAGGTATGTCAAGGAGCATCAGATTTTTCCTCCAAGCTGGTCGAAACTGCCAAGCTGTCTTTGAGCTCTAACAACAAATATCTTCAGTCTACAATAGAGTTTCTCAACAACCGTGGACTTGTGCAAAGGGGAGAGACGTAAAAAGCAGGAAATAACATGTGTTGTGTTTGCTGTTGTTAAAAAGAAATCACTTTTTGTCAAATTTTACTTCACTTGTCCCCAACTGGAGATAAATATCAACTAGGCAAAATGAAGAGAGTTTTTAGATGTTTTGGAAATTTCCAAAGAAATGGTAGCGCCTTCCTTGGGTATATTTGACATGGAAGAGAAGTAGAATGATTAAATCAAGCAATATACTTTTTCTCTTAACATGGAAGCGGGAAGGGACCTTTCTAAGAAGGGCTTGAGACCTATGAATACACATTTAAGTGTTGCTATTACATATTTCATCTCTAATAATAGATAGATCCATACTTATTGTTTTGAGACTTATGCATGAGTTGTACTCAGATGCTAGATGGACAAGTACATAATTGACATAGCATAAAACTAATTATTGTTGTATGGATGGATCTGAAACACAAGTGAATTCCAATACAGTTCGAAAAAAGGCAAATCAACAAGACAAATACAAAATGCATAAAGACATCAAGCTGATAAAATGTATTCAAGCAATCCTTGGGCATCATGAGAAAAACATACAAGAGTTGTGGAAAAGGATGAATATTGAATTGTTTGTTACATATCTCTATTTGCATGTAGATTTGCTGCAACTTGATTAAACAATCAGGGACAAAAGCAATGTCAAAGACCTCAATAACTTTGACAAACGTTTATTTTCTGGTTTTCAGCTTGCGCAAACACTTGGGTATACCACGAAAAGTCAAATCAAAAGCCAGGGATGGTTGTATATCTTAAATCTTCAAACATCAAGGAGTAGGCGGCGTGGATCTTCTACCACATCTTTAATCCTTCTCAAAAAGTAAACTGCCTCTCTTCCATCAATCAGCCTATGATCATATGTCAGCGCAATGTACATCATTGGTCTTGAGACAATGACGCCTCCAACAACCATTGGGCGATTCACTATTGAATGCATTCCCAAGATAGCAGACTACAAAATCAAGCAACAAAAACATCACTTGTCAGATAGATCTATTGGGGAATTTCAAAGTTTAAACCATGATGTCTCAATAAGGACAAGTACCTGAGGAGGATTTATGATGGGAGTACTTAGAAGACTTCCATACACACCACCATTGGATATTGTAAACGATCCTCCAGCCATTTCATCAATAGAGATGGTTCCATTAGTTGCCTTCTTAGCAAGCTCGTTTATTGTCTTTTCTATCTCAGCAAAATTCATCCGGTCAACGTCGCGGAGAACAGGTACAACCAGACCCTGAACAATTAGAAAAGGATACTTGAACATTGGCAAATAAACAGAGAGTAGGGTCTCAAAAACAGGTAAAAGGACAAATTCGAGCCATCACATTACAGGTTGTCTAAAAACTGTCAATTTAATTCAAAATATTGAAGTCAAACAGAGGGGTGCGCATGCCTTTGGGGTGCCAACAGCTATACTGATGTCTACATAGTCCCGATATATGATGTCATCACCATCAATAACTGCATTTACTATAGGTTGATTCTGGAGTGCACTAACAGCTGCCTGAAATTTAGTATAAGATCTTTTCCACTGTAGTTAGTCAACGAAAATATACTAAAAATATTATCAACATTGATGCTTTTCATACCTTCACAAATCCGGACATGAGTCCTAACTTCACACCGTGCTTTTCAACAAACGTGTCTTTGTACTCAGATCGGAGCTTCATCAAATTTGTCCTGCAATAAGAAAGATGGAAGAAAGTGAATACAACTAATATAACGGGTGTGTAGCTTCACTTCATGGGCTATGACAAATGGCTCCTACATCTCTAACGTATCAGAAGAACAGAAACAGAACTGTTTCTACTTACAGGATATTAAATAGAGAAAGATGCTTAAGTTATAACCTCAAATGTCACTAGCTACAAAATAATATCCCCAGAAAGAAAGAAGTACTAAGATTTGGACCTCCTAAATCACTCAAGTAAACCAGTTTTACTCATCTATAAAACCTGTTACATCATATATGGACCCTTCCATTTTTACTGGCGTAACAATGTCAAACAGGTGTGATATCAGCATGGTTTTTCATGTGGATTCTTCAAAGGGGAAAAAGACAAATATATCCAAATTGTCGTGCATACCATTTACGGTATGCAGATACCCTCCGTCATACTTTTGAGACATTGGTGCCCCTGCCGTCCAAAAACTATTGCATATATACCCTTTATACTAAGGGACATACATGTGTCATAATCTTATCCACCGATCGACATTTATTAAATATTGGATCGAAGGATAAGATTGCACTACGTGTCCCTATTTTGTCTTCCATTAGAGTGAAGGGCATATATGCTCTAGTTTTTGGATGGCAAGGGCACCAATGTTCCAAAAGTATGACCGGGGTATCTGCATACCCCGTTTACGATAGTCCCGGGGTATATTTGTCCTTTTCCCTTCTTCAAAATACAAAGTTGGCAAAAATTAACAAGTCAATACCAGACACATACTGAATATGTACCTTTACATGAATCCATGCAACAAAGATCAAGTTGTCAAAGGACTTGGTTATCTTTCTGATAACAGAAGGGTTGAGCTACAACATATGACAAAGAAGCTCAAAAATTTGTTTCAAAATAACAATCCAAACTTACATATCAACTTCATTGAATGTAGTCAACAATGCGAAGGTGTTCTGAGAATCTTTCAATCGAGTGGCAACTCTTTTCCTGAGCCTAGTCATGGGAACCTATCATCAAGAGGGATTCAGATGTTGCTACTCAGTAATTGAGACGGATGCTAAAATGAATAGTGTCATCACAAAAAGCTTTCAAAAGTCTAAGAGACTTACTCGTCTTTCCCGTTCTTTGGGTGGAAGTTGGGGTTCTGTAGCAGACCGTTTAGGGGGCGGTGAAGTTGCCTTAGACTTCTCCTTCACAGGAGCCACCTCAACTTTGGATTTCACCTCTTCCACCTTTTTCTCTTGAATGGGAGAAGTTGGCTTTAGAGCTTCTTTTTCAGATGGCTTCTCAGAAGGAGCAACATGATCTACACTCTCCACACCCTCACCGGATTTTGAAATGATAGCAACCTTGAAACCTGGTTCCACAGTATCTCCTTCCTTAGCTACAAACTATCAATGTTCCAAAGCAAATGCAAAATCAATTGATATCAAAATAACAAATGAATAAGAAACCTGGGAAAGAAAATGAAGAGTTCCAGTATTAAAACGATATTCTACCTTTTGGATTACACCGGCCTCAGGACTGGTTACATCAATTGTTACCTGGATGACATATAAGCCATTAACCTCCACAGAAACCCACAAAAAACAATTGGACTTAATTAGTTAAACATGTTCAAGTACCTTGTCTGTTTCAATCTGAGCAATTGGCTCATCAACTTCTACTTTGTCACCAGGATCTGCACAAAAAGAATGAGATTAAAATAACCAAGTTATAAAGAAAAAATATGTGGACACTAACAAAAAACATACTCTTCAGCAATTTAGCCAGTGTGCCGTCGCTTATGGATTCGCCCATATAAGGAACAACAGCATCGACCAGATCACCTTTGGAAGAAATTCAGATGGGGCAAACGAAGGCACAAAATGTTAGTAATTGTATTACATTGCAAAGTCAATTGATCACAGTAGGACACAGCAATTTAAGCAATTTCTGAACTATTAATAAAATTGCCAGTCATCTCGCTGATAGTCATTCATTCAACAAGTGAGAGACAACTAATTGTGCACACAATGAATACATGGGTTAGAAGTGTCTATTATGAACTTGCTAGACAAAAAAATGGTAGTCATCATTATTCTCCATTATTGCAGAACATGTATAGCTGATCCCTCCACTTTGGATTAACGTATTTCAAAATATCCATCAGCTGGATTTATGTACTAATAATGAAAATAGAAGGGTAAACGTCCTAATGTTCCTGTGTATTCATATTTAATCCCAACCAAACCCAATAGAAAAACTAAAAGGGATAGCACTGAAGAGAAGACTAGAAATGAAACAAGAAGATGAATAAGAGTAAACATCCAACCAATACATCATTTCGCAACATATGGAGTATAAAGTAATTTTAAATTTCAAATGAATATGTAACTTCACCTCCATTCCAAGTAGTAGCTATCACTGTATATTTAGATAGACGATGCAAATTAACCATTCAATCTTAAATAGGAATTTGCAGATTATCGTGATTAACATGTTAAAAGTTAGATATCACAATATAAATGACAAAAGAACCTGCAAATTTCAATTAATATCTATATAAGATCTCAATAATTAAAAAGAAAAGGAAATGGTATCTTCTCAAAGATTATGAATAGGTAATAATCATTTCAGGTGACCAAAACTAGAGAAGACATTTTAATTTTAAATAGCTACATGTTGTACATTAGCAGATGCTGCATTATTATCAGGATTCAAGACAAGACAGGGTAAATCACTATTAGAGAAGATATACCACTATTTGAACAAAAAGGCCTGATGCAAATCTGTTGTGATAGACTTGAGTGAAAATTAACCACAGCTCCCCTGCAGACAGCAAAATAATTCATGTGGTTCAACAAAAAAAAGGGGGGAAAGAAGAGTAGGAGCAGCAAAATGCAACATAATCATCAATTTTACTTGATCTTTATCACTAACATCCACCAAAGAAAGAATTACATCATAACAGGGTACAGCATAAGAAAGTGTGCACATACTTCAAGGCGTATTATCTCATCTTTTGTTATAAGGTTGGTGATGAAAATGGGAGAATAATAATCAAAAATGATTTCAGTTAATTTACTGCATATCCAGCGTTTTTCTGTTTTCCTTTCTTTAAACTACAATTTAAGAATGACTTTAAGGGTATAAAAGTGAAATATCTTTGTGGTCAGTTCTACATTATTGATAACAGGTCAATTGCTGAAATAATAGATAATATATGTACAGACACACACACTAAAGCAGATTAATATTGCTTTTCAAGATCCACTTTTCAAGATCAGCTTAAGAGCATAAATGTTTCATTTTTATATCAAATAATGATTTTTTTTTATTTTACAAAATAAAAAATTATGCATATTGAGATGTTAGAAAATAAACAATCTTAATCAATTAGTGTTTAGATCTAGAGACAATTTTAATCATTTACATTAAGAAGTCCTAATCCTAATGTAAACAAGTGAGGCCTCGAACTGCCTCAGCTCTTGATTTCTCATTTATGTACAGGAAGACACATAGGCAGCTGCCAAAAACAAGGTCTGGTCTTCTACCAAAGTATAATGACAAAAAACAATGATCAAGTTGTATTGCTAACAACAAAACTAAGATATGCAGAGATTAAAAAAACAACTGTTGGTTTCACCTCAAACATAGAACTAAAGCATGGTTGTCCTATGAGGAAAATGGGAATACTAATTGGAGGAAACATATGGTGCATTTTTTCATGCCGTACACCTTTACACAGCAGGTCTCTTAGTGATGAAAATGGTTACTAACCTATCTGGCCTCATGTTCACTGAGCATCCTGTATCACAAATTAGGAGTTAGTAACAATAGCAACATGAGATGAATATTTTGAATTTTGTGATTGAGCCACCACAATTACCAGCTAAAACAAGATGACTGAAATGCCGAGCATGACCGCATTGTATAGGAAGAAGTAATATCTGTTGACATGTGAAAAGTATGTTATGCCTAAAATCTCAAATAGAACAAAGTATACAAGAAAAAATAAGGAGCATATCCAGTCCAATATATGAAACTGGAATTTCAAAAGACAAATAGCATCCCGGAATTTTAGGACAATACATATATATATACTGCCTGGATAACTATCAGATGGTTTATCTCAAAACATCATATCATGAACTGTGGAAACTACCTAAAAAAAAATTTTTACATGTTGAAACTACCTAATTTAGAACACAATCATAGCCGAAAGCTAGAAATAAAACAGTAGATAACGAGAAGTAGAAGGAAAAAAGACATGATAACGTAAACTGCAGGTGAGGTCTAAGGACTGACATCATACAGTTCCAAACCAATTTACCTATTTAGCAAACCAACCTAAAAACCTACTAAATTAAAGGAAATCAATGTGATGAACAGTACTCCTCTGTTTGGATTACCTGATATTGTTAATCAAAACAATGTTGTCATTTCATAGGCCAAGATAGACTATTGACATATGATCATCGAGTACTTAAACCCGATAGCTCAATAATGAACATCTTTTTTGATAACCATGATATCCGAGCCAGCTCGCACGCATCTCGATTCTCAACCAATCTATATGATATTTTTCACCTCCCACCAACAACAAGTATTAGGTAACTCTGTCCACCAAGTCTAGGACAGTTGACATCCGAGACTTCCTTATAGATATAGACTTCCCATACTGCCAAGGAATGAATACGGATGAAAATGAAATCACCTCGTGTTTTTGTGTTTGCTTGGATTTGAACCTAAGACACCATGGTGCTTAATTCACTTCATTGACCACTCCATCTATTCTCCCAGACACCTCTAGCGAAGGTCTAAAAGCTCGTTGCCATGGGTGCTAGCTCAATAATGTATTTATCTTAAAACTGACCAAATGTCATAGGTGCAAGAATTTCAGGTAAAAATGTTCCAAAATAGAATTCAGCAAAAACCGAAAATCATTTTTTTTATAAGATAATAAGATAAGAAACATTTACATTTACATCCAGCTATAAATATACATTACCTCTTCAGTTGCAGTAGATGAAATTCTAGAGGTAGGTCGAACTGCATACATAGATTTCCCTAAACCCTGCCCAAAAATATAAAACAAAAAACTCCACATATTCATTTCATCATAAGGCTCCGAACAAAGTACACAACTTCAAAAAAAAAATAACATACCGAAGCAGAAGCAACCTTGCGCCTTAAAACGCCCAGCATCGTAGATTTGGTCCTGTTAAAAAAAAAAAAAAGTTAGATGGTGGCGATAAAGTAGATCTCTTGCATGTAAATCGAGTAGAAGTTTTTGACCTAAAGAATCAATGGTGTAGGGTTTAGGAGAAAGGAAAGTCTTAAGGGAGAACAAGTTCGTACTTCCAACAGCAGCTTTGCTTTTTTATTCTTCTTATTATTCAGACTATTCTTTGCTTTTTGCCTTCCAGAAGGAGGTGAGGAATAAACTTGAAATGTCTCAAATTTGACCCTCAATTATAAATGATAACGCTTTTTATGTTTTCTTTATGTCCTAGTAATTTTTATTTCTTTAATATATTTAAGTTACATATTTAATATATTTAAGCTATATATTATGTATTCGATTTATTTTATAATGTATCTGAGCATTTATGTTATAATATATTCGAGATACTATTAATGTATCCGAGCTACATATTATGTATCCGATTTCTGTTACTTTTTAAGGGATTAATATAATTATAAACTAAAGAGAGATAGATTGTAATTTCATATTAAAATTATGTGAATCTTAAAATTTATCCATTTTAATTTTTTTTTTAAAAAGAGCAACTTTCACATATAGCAAACACCAAAATCATATTTGTAAGCTGTAATTATAGTTTGCATAATTGCGGTCCATAATATATATATTTCGCGATACATATATACAAAAAGAAGCAATTGTATAATATGTTTAGGTATACATATATAAAAAAAAATCAATTGTATAATTTGTGTTTGTATAAAGCGAGAAAAGAGACAAAGATAAAAAAAATTGGGCAGAGGAAGATTTATATTTGTATAATCATAAGTGTATAGAACGAAAATATGTGTGTTTGTATTGGTATATACAATTTTTTCTCGCTTTATACAAACACAAATACAATGCGTTTTATACAAACACAAACGCATTTTATACATTTGTATTTGTATAAAAGCGAGAGAGGCGAGGGAGAGACCGTCGAGAGTGGCGAACGAGATTCACCAAGGAGAAAGACAAAATAGCAACAGTTTTATATGGAGTATAATTAAATCAAACTGTAATTATGACATTTAATTTGAATAAGTAGTTTGCTATAATATACGATTTCCCCAAAAGAAAATTGGTAATGACTTTCTCTTAGAATAGAGTCGTATGCGACATCTAAATTATCAGGCTCTAATGCATTTATGAAATATCAAATAAATGCACAGAAAATGTATTATAGAAATGGAAAAATACAAATTGTGCTCTAAGGTTAGGTTAATACATTTTGATTATTCTCAAAGTTATCAAAGCACCTTTACGATTCTATTTTTCAGTATTTGTCAAACCGATCCAACGATCTACAATTTTTGTTCTTCATTTTTCATCTCTATCTTTAACAATAACAACTAGAGCATCGGCCCTATGAGTTGGTAGTCGAAATCTACCAATGTGAGGCTTTCAAAGATAGAGCATGCCAAAACTAGTCGAAACTTGTCGATTGACTATTATAGGTAAATTTTATAATAGACCTTCAATTGAAAAGATAAAGATCTAATTTGGGAGAACTGTGACTATCAAGGAAACTATAAAGATCTCTATCCTAGAAACAGATTAACCCTAGCAATTTAGAGTCAACTAAACTTCCTATATTCCATGTTCTATCCTCTTATTCGTCTCTCGAGTTCAATATGGACAATAGGTTTATTTCTATGGCGGCCAATCATGAAATACAAATAGCAAGAGCATAAGAACGAATCATAGATAACTCATAATAAAACCCTTAACAATTTAAACAAGTTTCATTCATCCAGTAGCCACATCCCTAGAATTAGGGTATTTAGCTACTCATAATCATCAAAGAAATTTTCGAATATATGTAAATCATTCCAAGAAGTTAAAAGATGAAAAGAAAGAATATAACCCCAAAAACTTTAAAGTATCGTTCCTGATGCTCTCCGTTCGAAAATTAGTAAAAGAATGACCAATAAAACTAAAATAAAACTCTATTTATACTAAAGTCGAATTTGCCAAATCTGGGCTTCAGGCGTGCGACGCGTAGAAGCCTTTGATTCTTTGGATCCAACGAGGAGGCCTTCTGTGCGACGCAAAGGTAGCACGAGGTCTTCTGCCTCGAAATTAATTGAAGGCTTAATATTCTTCAAACTTGTTGCGCGACGCGGAGGCTACATGTAGTCTTCTGCTTCAAAATTAATTCGAAGCTTGATAATCCTCTCCCTTTTGTGCAACGCGTATCTAGCACGTAAATGCCTCTGAGGCATTTCTTCAACTTCATTTTGCTCCACTTCCTCCTTAGATTTTCGTGTCGCTTTCTTTTCTCCTTTTAGTGCACATTTCTTTCACATTGTCTTCCTACACAACTAATCACGTTGGTTAGTCCAGACACATAGAATTAACTCAATACGGACTCTTAAACCTAAATTTAACAACTCCAAACTAAGCATAATTATGGGTACAATTAGCAATATGGGCATACAAATATGCCCATGATCAGTACACATATCTATAGTTTTAAAAGAAAATCAAAAAAATATAACACTAGTACTATATATGCTATCAAGAAGAAAATGAACTCGATGACCTCCTCATGCATACACCCCGCCCTTACGGTTACAATTAGGGGAGAAATTATCTTTAAAGTCCTTTTAAGGCCTAACTCATTTAGTTTATTTAAAACACAATACATAAAAGTGACCCTTAATTTGGTGTCAGTTGGCAACTATGATTTTAACTTTGGGTGTGCACAAGTAGGCACCTAATTAAACTTATCTAAAATTGAACAAATAGACACATTCATCCTACATGACACCCTACATGGCAATTCGGTGTCCTCTGTGGCGTCCTACATGTATTATGTCATGTAGAACATGTGTGTCTACTTGTTCAATTTTATACAAGTTTAAGTGTTTATTTGTGCACACCAAAATCAAAGGTCATAGTTGCCAACCAAGTTAAGAGTCATGTTTATGTACTATGTCATTTATTTAATAGTGTGTGTGTATATATATATTTATTTTTTCATTCGGTATCCATAACTCATATGAAGCCCCGACTAAATATAAATCCCGCTCTACGGGTTCATTCGGTGATAAAGCTCTCAATTAAATTTTCTCCATATCAAAATTTCAAATTCAAAATGCTTTTAACTAAACTTTCTTCATATGAAAAATTTAAATTTTGAGACATTATTAAGAATACAAACAGTCTCACGATTATACGCCAACTATGTTGTTGTTTGGGAGTGGGAGGAGTACAATGTTTTAGATATTAGAGATATCACCAACCAAAACTCACTAACCTTTTATCCATGATTTCTCTTCTTGAAAGGTCACCCCACTTGTTCTCTTTCTTCCCACTATCGATAGGCCCTTCAAACTCATCATTTCGAATCCTTCTTTTCTACTAAAAATATTTAAAATTCAAAATAAATTTCAATAACATAAACAGATTCACCAAC
The DNA here is from genome assembly GCF_001406875.1 of Solanum pennellii. Lineage (NCBI taxonomy): Eukaryota > Viridiplantae > Streptophyta > Magnoliopsida > Solanales > Solanaceae > Solanum > Solanum pennellii. The sequence continues at coordinate 34,470 of NC_028648.1, read as the reverse complement.
TCTTTCTCCCTATATGTAAAGTACTGTAAGGAGGAGTTATTCTACATTTTGACCTAACAAAATGACATCAAATCTTAAAGCCCTTGACTGTACACTAAGGTTGTTTGTCATTCCTTTGTCTATTGCCTCCATTTGGCTTTCTATCACCAATCAACAGAACAATAGCAGTTATGGGAAGCTGGAATTCACCAATTTCACAGGACTCAAGTCAGTATATTCATTCTTTTTTTTTTTTTGGCAGAATCAGAATTTTCATTAGAAAAAAAATAATTACGAAGCTAATAAGATTAGTCAACAGAGAAATTTTGTACGTACTCTCAACAAAACCTTGATACTAGGAGTCAGATTTTGTCCTTACTATCTTATATATAAAAATAACTTATATATAAAAATAATTAATAGTGTAAATTTGAACAGGTACATGGTTACCATTAGTGCTGCATCAGGTGGATATGCTCTGCTTACTGCTATAGCTTTGTGGGTCAGGGGTTTAGTCACTAAAGCATGGGTTTTCTTTGTTTCTGATCAGGTAATTAAATTCTCACTTCCACTTCTTTTCTCAAGAAATTGTGATTCTGGATCTTGGTAGAGAGCACTATAATAAAAACCAACTTGTTTTGTAATAATAATAAATATTTATATTAAAATTTTTATAATTTTACGGGCATAAGTTAATTGACATTGAATTCAATGATGCTATAGGCTTTCGGAACATTTAGAAAAGAAAGTTAATTTCATTTTTGGTGTAGTGTAGCAGTTGACGCGATACTTATTTGATTTTAGAAATCATTTAACTTTCAGTTTCTTAGGTGGTATTTAACCATTTTAATTCAATTTTAGTTGTTTAACTGTTGACATGGATGAGTAGATACTTAAATTTGTATAAAATTGAATAAGTAAACACACATATATGCCATGTAGGGCATAAATAGACAGACATGTAGGATGTCAAGTAAGATATATGTGTCTACTTATTTAACTCTACATCAGTTTAAATGTCTATTTGTTCACACCCAAAATTAGAGAGTGTAAATGCTATAGGAGGCAAAGTTAAATGATATGTTTATGTATTATGCTTTTAATATAAGTTCATAGTAGTTCATGATGTTCTGTGAAGATTCAATATTTTAACTATGAAACTCGTAAATTCGTAATAGTTTAGTGTTTCTTCAACCTATTTACTCATATCTTCAATGATTTGTTGTAGATAATAAATTTAAAAAGTCAATTGTTTTCTCTAAATTTTGCATTCAGTTAAAATACATCACATAAATTACCACTATTTTGTTTTGTTTCATGTGAGCTAACTTTTGTTTTCTCCACACAGCTTGTAGCATACTTAATGGTTACATCATTGGCTGCAATTTGGGAAATTCTTTACTTAGCCTACAATGGTGACCAAATGGTGTCATGGAGTGAAGGTTGCACTTCTTTTGGAAAATTCTGCAGTAGATTGAAGCTGGTTTTGGTTCTTCATGCCATCACCCTTTGTTGTTTTCTTGCTTTAGCTGTGATTTCAGCTTATAGAGTCTTTAGCAGATTCCAGCCTCCTAGTAAAGACAATGAAGAAGAAAAGGAAATGCACTAATTAAATTTTAGGCATAAGATACACCATTTCCAGCCTCCTAGTAAACACCCTATGACCATGAGATATTTTCTCTTCTTGGTTCAGTTATAGAATCCTGCAAGGCCCTAATTCCATCTCCAAGGTTCTGCATTTTTGTTAAAGAAGCAGCTCTTACTAGCTATTTGAATACTTATGTTGAAACATGATTCTCACAAAATCTATGAATAATTAACAAGCATAAGTAACATACTGTACAGCATGATTATACTTGGACTCACTTTTTACATCCTTCCTCTAAAAAACAAATTATAAAAATATGGGATACTGAATAACCAATGGGAAAAAAAATCATAAAAATTTTTATTCATACATACATATAGAAAGAGATGATCTCTCTCTTTAAGACAGATTGGAACAAGGGATTATCAACTTAAAGCAATCGTTTTCTTAAACATCCTACAGAAATTTCAGCATCTATGTAATTAGTGCATCTGCTCCAGCAACAATTTCCAATATCTCACCTGTGATCTTCGCCTGCCTTTCCCGATTATAAGCAATAGAAAGGTTCCTCCTCAACTCAACAGCATTATCCGTTGCACTAGTCATTGCATTCATCCTAGCTGCAACCTCACTTGCAAATGACTCTTGAAGTGCCCTTAAAATCTGGCTATTCAAATATAATGGCATCAATGCATCAAGAATCTGAGCAGGATCTTGCTCATACTCTAAATTAGGAAAAAATTCCCCCCTTTTCACTCTCAAATCCCTCACCACACTCAGTTTACCTTCCTTACTAGTCAACCTAAAAAACTCATCTTCATCAAAAAACTCCTCTCCTCTTAATGGGAGCAAAGTATGAATCACCGGATCAGATTTAATCAACGAAACAAATTTAGTGTACAAAAGCTCTACTTTATCAACTTGTTCACTAATAAACAAAGAGAAAACATCATCAGCTATAACCTGAGCCTCTTTAGCAGTCGGAAAACTCTCAAATCTATCAACAACAAATCTATCAACATTCCGAAAATAAGCATTACTCTTCTTACCAACACTAATCAAAGTATACCCAATTCCAAGACTCGTCAATTCCGCCATCCGGCTCTCTGCTTTCTTAAAAATCCCATTGTTAAAACCACCACAAAGACCTCTTTCACCTCCAATAACAACAAGGCCAACTTTCTTTACCGGTCTTATTTCTGTCAACGGTATATCTACATCTTCAAACTGAAGCTGTTGGGTGATGTTGTACAACATATCAACAAGGGTTTCAGCAAAGGGTCGAGTACTGATGACTGCTTCTTGGGCTCGACGAATCTTAGCGGCTGCGACTAGTTTCATTGCTTCTGTAACTTTTTGGGTTTTGTTGATTGTGTCGATTCTTCCTCGTAGTTCACGAATACCACACTGAATTGAACGAAGGGGAAGTTGCAGGGATCGGAAACTAGGGTTTCTATTGGTTAGTTTAGGATCACAAATGGGAAAGTTGACGACATGACAAGTGAAAGAGAGTGAAGAAGCCATTGATTACAGACGACACTCTGGAGAAATATACCCTACTTTAATTTGTAAATAGATGAGTTTTACTACTCCCTATTTAGCTAGCGTTTGGCCATAGATATTCAAATATTTTTGGCAAATATTATTTGGATGAAAATTTGGGTGAAATTTTACCATGTGTTTGGCCATAGAATTTGAGAAACATATTTCATTTTTTTAAGAAATATGATTTATACCCATAAGTTTTTAAAACTATCAAACTAACCATAAATTTGTATTACATAGCACAATAGAAATCTCACGTAACAAGATTTATGACTTCCGCAACAAATGAACAAGAATCATTACAGTAAATATTCGTATAGTGAAAAGGTCTTCGTACAAATCATGATAATGAAAATACAACTAATATAAATTCGGGAAAAAAAAAGAGAAGAAAACAAAAGGAAATAAATATTGCAATCACAGAAGAACCTATGCTTTCTCATCTGAAAGAATTCAACCTATTCTTTAATATAATCTTCCCACATTTTATGAACAATCTCTTCTCGATGAGCTTGCATTTCCGAATCAGATGATCGAGAAGATGAAGCGATGTTGTTACCCTGAGCCAATAGTTCGTCACTTTCATCAACAACCATATCATCATTTTCATATTCATTGAATATTCCATCACTACTCTGGTGTTCACGTAAAAAATTATTGGTTGGTGTTAATAAATATATTATTTTTGTAAAATAAAAAGTTAAGGGTAAAAATTGAATTTCTAAAACTTTCCAAATAATGAAATTTTGCCCAAATACTAGTTTTTTCTAGTATTTGGGAATTTGGAAAATTTGCCAAAAAAAATAGCCAAATAATAAAAAAGTGTATGGACAAACAAAATTTGCCAAGTTTTTTCCCAAGTTTTACTTGCAAAATTTATGGCCAAACGGGCCCTTAGTTGTCCTTCCGTTTGATCATAAATTTTTTAAATAATATTTGAAAAATTATTTTACAAATAATATTTGTTCATGTAATTTATTATTTATTTGACAAATATTTCAAATTTTTAATTTTAGCTTTTTAGGTTTGAGTCAAATCTCATTATTTGGGATTTTTAGAAAATTAAAATTTTATTTCAAATTTTTATCTTTTACAAAAACACTTTCTGTAGTAGTTATTTGCGTTGTATTACATAATTTTTTTACGTAAACATCAAAATAATAATATTCTATATTTAGTGAAAATTGAATAATGATATAATTGTTAATCATAAATTAGTAGAATCTACATTGTTTTATTGAATTTCTCACTTACAATTCCTTTTGTGAAAAATTCCTATATTTGAGGCAATACAATGGATGTTCTTTGAAGTATGAGGCCAATTCTCTTTAACAGATTGTTTGTCGCACGTTTTGGTTTATTATAATTGTTTGTATTGATTTAGACAAATTATCTACTGAATTATTTACATTTTATAGCAATTAGTTTGAGAAATACTTGAATTAGTTGCTGATGGCTGACAACGTTTATTCATTCAATTTTTGCATCAATTCTCCTTTCGTACTATTAAAATTGATATTTTTACTAAATCTACATTTTAAATAACTATGTTTGAGTATAACGGAAATATTTATTAGTAATACTATATTAATCCTAAAAATTAAAGAAGAAATAAAAAAATTATCCCTACCATTAATTTTTAATTTTGTTATGTTAGAAAAAACCAAAAATACTTTACTTTTAACAAAGTAAAAAACTCAAATAATATTTGAAGAATCAAAATCCAAGTCCAAAAAATTCAGTGATTTGAATTGAATCGCCGGAGAAATGGGAAGAGGTTTGGGTTCGCAAAACTTGCCGGCGGACGTCGCTCAGCTGATCGATCAGTTAGACCGCCATTGTTTAGCCCCTGATGGATCTCTCATCTCCAAATCCGCTCACTACGATCTCCAACTTGTATTTTCTATCTCTCTACAATGCTTATTATTTGATCGTTAAGGTAAACCAAACACTCAAAAAAATGATTTATTTTTGGGCATTGCAGGCGAGAGAAGAGATGTCAAAGGAGAGACAACGATACTTGGAATCTTTGGTAGGATTTCTATTTTTGGGTTAACATTTTCATTTTTTTTCCTGATTTCCTTTGTTTGGATAAACCTTATAGGCAATATACATTGAAGCAACTGCGATGGTAGAGGATTACCAGCAGGCCATTTCTGTGGCTAATCTTGGTGGTATGAGAGATGTCCAGGGTTTATACTCTCAATTGGGCTTGAAAAACCCTCCTCAGGTTCCACTTTTTTTCAGTTTATTCGATTTTATGGATGCTGTTTGGGTAAAAGGATTCTCTTTTTAGTTCACTTGACATTACAGGCCTGACTTGGGTATACGTATTTTGTGCACGATTTTTTACTAAAAGATTGCACGTACCGTCTAGTGCATGCTTATGCACACCCGTATAGATTGTGTACTGATAAACAAATTGATTATCTATAGATGAGAATGAATGATAAGTTTAAGGTGTTATGCGTTGTACATTTTTTAGGCTCTGGCGATAGAGTTCTGCGGACAAGTTTTTTTTTTTTTTTTGGTTCATTGTTCAAATTGTTTTAAGTTCTCTGGGTGATTTTGGCTCTGGAATGACTTCAGGTTTATGAGGCTCTTGAGCATAGGATGGTTGTTGCAGAAGCAGCACAGAGATTGAGGCTTCCTCTTATCTCCAAAGACGGTGAGATTCACGAGGAGGAAACTGAAAAGTGGAGTACAATGTCAAGAAGTTCTTTTGATAGCACAAGCACCAGCATTACATTATGCTCGAGCTCAAACTCAGCTTATCAAACCAATGCATCTGCAATTGGAGCTGTTCCTACTATTAGTACAACTGATTCAACAGAACCAGATGTTGGTGGTGTTCCCAATCGGTTCCTTGGAATTACACCTGCATATTTATGGCAAACTCAACTACATCAGATGTCATCAGTGGTATAATATACCTATTTGATTGACGTGATAACCTCATGGTCTTGTGGGGAAATCTTTTCTGTTTTCCAATTAATCTTCAATGAAAGTGTTGTAATTGTCTTTTATTTGTATACATTTATCGATGCTTTGATTGCTTGTTACTACAAACGTGGAATCACTATTCATCTGGTTATCAAGTGTTAGTTCTACACGCCCATAGATGCTTATATGTCTGCTATTGTAGGACGTGGCAGAATACCAGAGATTACTTTCACGGGAGATTGGTGGCCGGTTAGATGCTAAATGTGATAAGTTAGCTAATGCAGTTGCTATTGATGACATTGGTGAGTTTAAGTTGCTAATTTGTCTTCCTTTATCTTCCCTTGGTGCTTGGCCTTTCAATATGTTTGTTGGTTGCCGAATTTCTACTTGTTTTCCTCTTAAACAAAACCAGCGTTTATAAATAGACCTGGACATCTATGTCAGTTTTATAATTAGCCCCTATATACATATTATTATTTGAATGGGTATAATATGTAGTCAATTTGATTGTAATGTTTCAAATTGTGGTGCAAATAGGAAAAATCTACTGCTGAGGTGCATAAGTTCTAGATTTAGTTGTTATCCATTTACACAAAACTGTGCCCCATTGCTCCTCAGGGATTTCTTGGTTATAGTTTTTTCTTGATTTACTCATGTCAGTGTATTCTTCAGAGGCTGGTTGAGTAGTTCTCTTACTATTTAAGTAACAGAACTTTTAGAAGTTGTTGTTCTCATATCAAGATTTCTGTAAGAATACAAGTATATAACCTTACCTTGATTCTACAGATATATCTGCTGCCAGTCAAAATTCAGCTGCCAGACTTCCAGAGAGGTCTCTCTCTCTGAACTTATGTTTCTAAATTTATGATTTATCTGAATCATTTATAAAACAGGTTGTGCATGTTATTTAGCTTGTTAATTTCAAAAGAATATTCCTCCTAATTCCGTGAAAGAAAAGACTCTACATTGGATTTATGTAAAGAATAAATCATTTGGTAAAAAAGAAAATTTGTATTCTGAAGAATGGATTGACTTGTCATGTTGTTCAATATTCCATTACCATGTATTACAGTTCCTCCCCCCCAGGAGGTGATCTAGCGGTTGAAGAGTTGGAGTATGGAGTAACAACCATAGGGACCAAGGTTGAATGTAGCAGAGGTGGTTATAGATGAACTCCTTCCCATCAATTTATGTTTTGGTGGGAAGTTTTAACCTGTACCTGCGTAGTAGGTAACAAACAAGCAATGCTAGTGTAGTAGTGGCCTAGTTGGTGTATCTGCAATTTGGCCTGGACACCATTTAACATAAAATGATAAAGTGAGATTAATCATAAACTCCCTCCATTTCAATTTTGTTTGTCTTAGTTTCACTCGGTACGAAGTTAAAAAAAATAAAGAAGAGTTTTGAATGTTGTAGCTTTAAACTAAAGATGTTGGGTATAAAGAGTTGTTAAATATAGAAAGAAACATTCTTTTTGAGTCGGTAAAAAGGAAAGTAAGACAAACAAATTAAAATGGGAACATTAATAATATTCTTGATAGCTTTTTAGATATAGGCGGCGGAGCTTCTAATCCATGATGTAACAGGGTGAAGTTGATCACTGAGGAGATTGAAAGAGAAGAAGAAGCATGGCGCGAGGATTTATATTCATCTAACAGAAAATTTGCAGAATACTATAATGTAAGAACTCTGTTTTGCATCACATTTGTCTACCTATTTCTTATTTTCGGCCTTTCCATTCTAAGATACTTCCACAGATTTGATTAAGACTCATGTTACTTGAGAAAATATTTGACTTCATATGTTGCCTATCTAAGGTCTTGGAGCAGATCCTTGGTGTTCTTATTAAGCTTGTCAAAGATATAAAGTTGGACCATCAACATAAATATGTAAGTTTACCATTCTGCTATTGTTACTTTTGTCCAAATTAAGGCATTCTCATTCTGATTTCTCTAATTAACTATGATAGACACTTCACTAGTTTTGGATACAATTGACACTGCTGATGGTCTTTTGCTCTTTCGGATAGATGTTTATTCTTTCTATAATTTGTGGATGCATTAATAGGATGAACTACAAAAGACGTGGCTGTGCAAAAGATGTGAGACCATGAGGGCAAAATTAAGGTATGACATTCATGATTCTTGTTCTGGTTCGTTGTATTAACTGGTGCCTTGTGTTTTTTTATTTATTGGGCTTGAAGAGGATTTGGAAAGTCGAATAACTTCTTCTATTCATTTGTGTGAACATTGTATGGCTATTGATTTTTCATAAGGGTTCTCTTTCTTTTCTTTGATTATTGTGGGGTTGAGATTGGGTGCAAAGCTCAGTCAAGTATTGCTTTCTCTGCCTTATTATGATGGCCTTGTCAATTGCCCAGTGCCTACTATGAAGGTAGTGATCTTGCACTTCAGTGGTTGAAGTCCTGGTTGCAGTTTGTGTTTTTTATTTCTTTTATCTATCGGAAGCACCTTGTTTATTATCCCTTGGAGGGTTTGAATTTTCTCATCTAGGGGTCCAAGGCGGTATAGGTACTACTTATATGTCATGATCTTTTCGAACTAGTGTGTTCTATTGGTTTTCTTCTTTTCGTACAGAAGGATATAATTCCTAGAGAAATCTCACATAGTAGTGTATTGCTTTCAATGAGAGTATATTCTCTCTCTTTCATGTGAAATCCGCAGAAATTTGTTCAGCATAATAGGGTCACCATCAACTTCAATAGATTTTCTTATATCCTGTTATTCTCTCACTAAAGAACAGGATCTCTTGCTTTGAGACTTATGTCTTGGAAATACTAATATTATGATCTTATTCTCAAAAAAAAGAGTAAATACTATGGTTATGGTCATCAAGTGTAACAGCTTCCATGATTTTCTATTTTTCACCAAATTTCTGGAACGTACTCTCCTATTTCAGACTTGTGCATCAAAAAGCACTTCACAAAATTAAGTTGAAATTTCTTGAAAAAATTCACTTGGTAATGTTAAGTTCAATGAGAGTAGTCTCTTAAAAACCCTAGAAATTAATTAGCATCTCCAGTTTTATAATCAACTTTAATAGCACTTTACATCCTGTTATTCTGTTAAATAAAGAACACAATGTCTAAGATCTTGCTTCTATACTTGTGCCTTTGTTATACTTATGTCACGGTAATCAAGTTTTAACAGCTCCTGACACATCCTTTTCTTTAGCAGAGTTCTGGAACATGTTCTCCTACTTGATACTTATACCCCAGAAACTATTCCCGCCCTTCACAAAATAAGGTAAAGAAACATGACTTAAGAAATCCTTATTGTGTTTCCGATGTTGAAGAACGTATACTCAGTTTACCATCATCACAGGAAGTATTTGATTGAAGCAACAGAAGAAGCATCACTTGCATATGAGAAAGCGGTACACTTTCTTATACTAATTTATCTTCTTTTTTTTTTTTTGATTTGATGGATCATCTTCATATGTACTACATTTCCATGATTTAATTACACTTGTTCCGTGGACTCTGACACCTCATTTGGGAGAATCAACGAATCTTGATCAGTCAGATTATATAACACTATTTAGCCGTGTAGTGGTAATAAGAGGACAAGTGGATTAGGCACATGTCACAACTTTGAACCTTGCTAGATAAATATCTGATATTTAAGTGGAGAAGGGTAGAGGGACGGGCCCATTATCCATTGAGCTTCGAACCATGTGCCAACTAGTCACTATCACGAGATTTTTTATTTGTTAAAAAAAATCTGTTAAATGCAGTTGGAAGATAGCCTGATATCATGTATTGATCTTCACAAAAATGCCTCAATTCAGATTGTTCATTGGCAGTTTTCATTTTCCATGTAAATTATGTCATTAAATTGGAGTTCACTAAAATAGGATCTCTTTCCTGCATATTTTTGCTTGTCCTCACTATTTCGTTTGCCAAAAGTAGCCAAATACTTGAGAAATCACTGTGGGTCTCTATTTGTCTGGTTTGGTGTTGAATAAGGATGAAATCATAGCTTTGCCTTCAAACTAGTTTATTAATCAGTCTGACGTTGTTGGGCATGGCTTTTGATCCTAACTGTGAAATATGTTAGGCGTCCCGTCTTCGTGAGTATCAAGGCGTTGATCCTCATTTTGACGAAATTGCTAGGCAGTACCATGACATTGTAAAGGTAAAGTAAAGTTCATGCGAGTTTTGTTAAATTATTGTAGTTTATTACTTTTGTTTTTTCGGAGACAAGTTAACTTTGACTCGTATCCAAGCAGAAATTGGAGAGCATGCAGTGGACCATTAACCAAGTTGAAATGGACTTGAATCCTTTGCCTGCTCACTCCAGCACCTAAGCCATCTCTCTTCATATTCTTCACAAAGGTTCATGTAATATCCATTGTAGTTTTGTTGTTTCTAATTATTTATTTTTTTCGACACACTACTTTAAACAACCTCATAATCGCTGCCATTTATACAACCTATTTTGAGCTTCAGAACTAAAGTTGTTCACTTGAAGAAAACTTCAGTTACAAGATTCATAACTGAAATTGGATATTTAACGAACTCAAAGATGCATATACCCTTAGTTGTAGTAAGGCGTACAATTCTGCATGCCTTATAAATAGGTGTAGTCTTGAAAGAAAAGAAAAGACTGAATCATAACACCTTTTCTTATATGACAGAATATAAAAACACACACCATTCATAGTGAAAATCAAGCAAAAATGATAACCGAGTTCAATGTGCTTCATGCGAAAGTGGAACACAGGGATCAGCACAAACATATGTAGCGCAAGACACATTTTGCCATGGTCCAATGAGTTGTCGTGGGACAGCTTGTAAACTGTGACAACTGGTTTGATCTTAGCTTCAAGAGGAGAACCATCTTTATGTATAGTTACTTAAGCATCGTTTGATAGGTTTTTTAGGGGATAAGTCACAAATACCTCCAGAGATACACCATAACTAAACTAAGGTCTTATTACTCTGAATTCACAAGTCACACCCAAGAAAGAGTAAAAACAAACACTCAACACAATGAATAAGACTAGATATCAAATGGCGTGATTTGATTATGAGGAGAGGCACAATAAACAAAATGTGGGTGAAAGATGTTCCTCAGTTTCTTTTTACAAGAGATGTTTATTTTACATATAAAAACACTTGAACATAACACAAGATATATTTACAAGGTCATTTGTTTCTCTATTCAAATAGTAAAGAGTTTATGTTCTTCACTCATTTCCTCTGTGCTCTTTGTGGAATAGAAAAAAACTAATGAGTAGACAATTCAACATAGTGAGAAAAAGAACAGAAACAGGAATCACCAATTTACAGGGAGAAGTTAAAAGCTCCAACTAGTTCAGGTTGTTCATGTACTTGATGTCTGTCATATCATATGGGCAGTCCATGATGCAAACGTTGAAGAATCACTACTTCCAACGACTAGGAGATTCGTGTTATTAGAAGAGCTTGCCTGGTTGTTTAGCTCCACTTGTCACCATTGTACAAAATTCCTCATAGTTGATTCTTCCATCCTGTAAATTTTACAGAATCAATACGTGTTAAGATAGGTTTGACCGTTTTTGGAATGTTTTAAGAGTGACCAAACTCACATTATCAGCGTCCACTTCAGATATTATTTCCCTTATACTAGCTGGATCACCTATTCCATGCTCTTCCATAGATGTTTCGAGTTCATCTCTTGTAATGAACCTGCATTATACAAAAGAAAACTCCACTGATTTAACAATTCCACACTGCTGCATTTGCACAATGGACTTACCCGCTACCATCTTTATCGAAATACTGAAATGCTTTGTATAGATTTTCATATCTTTCTAGTCTATGTTTATGCATGGTGGCAGTGATGAACTCAATATAGTCGATCGAGCCATTTCCATCCACATCAGCCTGAAGTTGACAAGATATATTTAGTTATTTCATGGTGTACACCATTTGAACAACAAAGTGAACAGTTGATGTGTCTCGGCCTTACAGCTTCCATCAATTGCTTTACTTCCGCCTCGGTGAGCTTTGATCCAAGTCTGGCCAATCCGCTGTTCAATTCTTCATAAGTGATTGTTCCACTATTATCAGTGTCAATGTTATGGAACATTGATTTGAGCCCCTGAATTTCATCTGCTGAGAGATTCTCAGCAATGACCTGATACCAAAACCATAGGTCAATGGTAGTTCCAGTGTGAATGAATAAAATGGAAGATTGATATACATATCGTTAGTTGTATTGAGTTAGAGCAAAGAAATCAGAGTCACCTTTAAAGCAAGTCTCTTGAGTTTGTTCATAGCTCTGAATTGCTTCATTCTTGAGAGGACAGCATTATCTAATGGTTTATCTGATGCTACTCCACCTACCTTGAGCCAAGGATGATCTATCATCATCAGGCAAATCAAAAGATGAAGTAAGAAGTAGAAAGGAGTAAATTGTTTGAAAAGCCATAGTAGCTACTAACTCAGCGTACCAAGAACTTGAGCAGCAGAAATACGTTGCTTTGGGTCTTTATTGAGCATCTTTCGGACCAGGTCCTTGGCACTAGTTGTGATAGAGGGCCAAGGTTGACTTTCAAAGTCAATGTCTTCTTTTAATATGGCATCAAATATACCTCTCTCGGTTTCTGCATTTATATATAACAATAAACACAACTAGTCCTGGATAATTATGATGCACTTAGACTTTACCTGCCCAAAACGGAGGCACACCACTAAGTAGTATATACAACATAACACCTGCACTCCAAACATCTATTTCCTTGCCATAACTCTTACGCAACACTTCTGGGGCAACATAGTAAGCACTCCCAACAATATCCTTGTACACCTTACCTGCACAAAACCCAAACAAAGTAAAGAAATCTTTAGATTGGATTAGCAGGCTGGCATATGTCCAAACAGATAAAGTCCTCTACTTCTAAACTTAGAAATCATAGATACAATTAATTACTTCTGATATGTAGATAGCAGACAAAAATATGGAATGATTTCATTAGAACTCATCCCAAAGATGCTATATACAACAACATATCCATTATAGTTCCATAAGTGGGGGTAGAGTTTATACAAACAAACCCTTGGCAAAGACATAGCAGTAACAACAACAGGATAGTAAAATATAATTATTAATGAAGAGTTAGTTAACCTTCTTCAATGAACATAGACAGCCCAAAATCTGTTGCCTTCAAAGCAGCATTTTCACTCTTGTCTGACAAGAGAAAGTTCTCAGGCTTAAGATCACGATGCATAACACCCATAAAATGGCAAACATGTACAACATTAACAATAGCTCTACACATTGATGCAGCAGCTCTTTCAGTGTAATGACCCTTAGCTATGATCCTATCAAATAACTCTCCACCAGCACACAACTCCATAACAAGACGCACTGAATTCTTATCCTCATAAGCACCTTTAAATGCAACTATATTTGGTTGTCCACTCAAATGCTGCATAATCTGAATCTCTCTTCTCATATCAGCTTTATCAGATTTAGTAACAAGTTTCTTCTTTGATATTGACTTACAAGCATATTGATGACCACTTGATATTTCAGTACAAAGAAATGTAACCCCAAATTGACCTCTACCCAATTCTTTACCTAGTGTATAGTGTGCCTTAACATCTTCAAATGCCTTGCCCAAAATGGTTTCTACTGGTTTAGGACTTGCTTGAGTTCTCATGGGTAATTGAGTTTCTGGGCCTGCTGATTTAGTATACTGAATTTGAGTTTGATGGGTTCCGTGATGATGCCCCCTTCCCCCATCACTCCCACCTGATCTATGATGCCCACTAGACTTACACTCTGTTGGTTTACTTTTGCTCAAACAAACACCCATTTATCTCAGCAGATCCAGAAATCAAGAAAACAACAACCCCAGATGGAGATTCAAGAATCTAAAAGTTAAAGACACCATATAAGTGATACACAAAAAGATTGGATTTTTATTCAAAAAAAAAGAAACACTTTTTAAGGAATTATTCAAGATTCTAGATTGGAATTGTTAATATATCTAAAATTGTCCTTAATGAGTTGGATTGAATCTTATGGGGAAAGTTAACAACACTGAAACATTGGTCAGCATAAACAGTGTATAACCACTGACAAAGGTACTAAAAAAGAGGAGAAAAGAAGAGATTTCTTTGGAAAGGATAAATTTTTTTTGAGGTTGGTTGTTACAACCCATAATTATAAAACTTCATTTTGATTCGCGTACTAAATTATTCATAATTATAATTATGAATTGAAAAAATGTTTCAAGATTAAATTTATATTGATTTGATTTACGTTATAGTTTATCTCAAAATCAATCCTAAGATATCTTAATATATCCCATCATTTGGTAGAATATACTAAATTATATATAACTAATAATACATAGATTAGTTATACATGATATTAACATATTCAATATTATTTTTACACATTTTACCGAAATGAACCTAAGGCTTACTTTTTCTATTCAAATTTGTATGACTTATTTTTCTTTTTAGTTGGTCCTACAAATGATATACTTTTACATTAAGTAATATTTGCTCTTAATAAAATGATTCATAGTCACAATAATTTTTATGATTCATTTTAAACCATAAATTTAAAATTTTTCTTTTTTTTTAATTTGTATATTTTAACTATAAATTTTTAAAATTTTAATCAAAGTTATTTTGATTGTCAGTGTAATGTTGAGGAAAATGTTAGAAAGCAACCAACAAAAGAAAAACAAGAAGATATTAAGAGGGCCCAGCACAAAAAAGAGAAGCAATTGGAATTGAGTGTGATAAGACCCTATATAAGAACACGTTGTACATGTTAAGATTTGTGTATGTCATATGAGTACCAGAATAAGGTCACACACACAACTAATTTTATTACGTACAAAAATTTATATGATAATATTTTTCTAAAAGGAAGAATATATTAATATTTCACTAAATTTATTCATATATTTTATTGAAATAATGTATAAATATCCTTAAATGATGTGTATCTAAATTTAGCACACAAGGCTCCAAGTGTCTAAAGCAGCCACACAAACTCAAACGCAACAACAGACAAGAAAGTAGCCCTAACGTTAAGTCGTATCTAACATAAGGTCATTATTTATAAAATAAAAGTCTCAATATATAAGATTGTCATTTTATAAGTCATATTTAACGTGTGATTGTTATTTTATAACAAGAATATATTATAAATTTATAAATTCAAAATATATTATTTATTATTTCATATAAAAAATATTTGAAGTACAGATAAACTCGATGCTAAAATAATAACCACCTTCAACAATAGGAGTGAGTCATATGACAAGTTGTTCAAATGATTATTTTTTATTATGTTCGTTATTAAAATAAATTATTTATTTTAATTGTTATATTACATATTTATATTGTGTTTGATATTGTATTATATTGTATTTAATATTATTAATAGATTCGCGATCTGATAATTGTGGGTGTTCAATTTCTTTAACATTTACTAAATAAAAAAAGTTTCTTTCTAAAAGCTTACTAATACTTTTATAATTTAGTTGATAAATAATAAACAAAAATTAAAAAGTGGAAAACAAAAAGAAATATAAGCAAAATTTCAGCTCAAAAAGAAGTCAAGAAGTTTCTGTTTGTCGTTTTTTCAACAAAAAGATAGATGTAATAACATTTGAACAATGAAGCATATCATAAGTAATATTTATTTCAACATTCTCAAATTTTTAATATCAAAACTATTTTAGTTAGATTGTATGTTTTATCTTTTAACATATCATCTTTACATATATATATATATATATATAAAAATTATTTATATAGGTGGAGACTCTTGGGTCAGAGGATAAATTAATACGGAGATTCTGAATTTCCTAAATACAAGAGTAGATGTTGATTTAGTTATTTAAAAGTTAAAATTTACCTTAGTGTTCCGTCTTACAAATTCAAATCTCCTAAATAAAAATCTTAAATTCACTATTATGAACTCAAATTTTAATTATAACACATAAATTAAAATACGAAGAATATCATTTTATCTTTAAGGTGTGGATGTGGGGTGCATGTATGAATAAAGATCGTACATTAAATAAAAAAATATCTTGAGATGTATCATAAATATGTATATTGTAAGATAGAGTCAGTGGACCACTCTTTTATTAATTTTGATTGTGATGTGAAAGCCCATATCTAAAATGTCCCACTAAATATTTAATTTTTTTAAAGTCAAGCTGCCCACAGAATACTGTTAGCTCCAAGTTATTTTCATCCACTTATCCATAAGAACCTGGTTTTCAAAGTTCCCCACACTGTTTTTATTAGTTATTAGTTTCATTTTACGTGATATTATATTAAGTAAGTATCATTTAATTAAAGTATAACAAAAATGAGCCAAACATTATGAAAATTAACCGGCCACAATTTAATCTAGTATTTTTTGAGCTAGTTTCAGTATTTGTTTACTATAACAAAAATATATTTTATCATTGGTAAGTATATGCATTAATAAAGAAAAATATATTTTTATCATATTAGTTGATTGTCATTAGATTCAATATCATTATAAGTTTTATGAATATTTTAAAAAAATATTAAATGGAATTAAAAATATATTTTAGCAACAATTATTATATTATTATTAATTAATTGTCGATAAAATCTAATTGTAATCGGATTAAAGTAAATGATCAATACTCTTAACATCCCAAGTAGTTATCACAATTTACTTTTTGAAAAGTTGACCTTCATGCAGGTATATATCTAATAGATGAAAAAAATACTATAATATTGATAAAAAAATACTAGATAAAATTAGTAAATTTTATAAATAATATTGTGTTATTACAAGTCTTTATTTTGAAAGTGATTTCAATCTGACAGGAATTCTGAAGTTTGCTCAAAACAATTGGCTAGAAAACCATTGTCGTTGCCAATCTCAAATCTAGTGGCTTAAATAGATTCTTTCTATTCAATTCTCTTGCAATTCATATGTGCTATATTAGCTAGGTCTCATTTATTTCCATCATTAAGTCTTAGGGTGTGTTAGTTTGATACGTAGGAAAATAAATTTTTTGGTATAATAAAATAAGTTTTTATTTTATTTTTTTGTATTCAATATGATTCCAAAGAAAATATTTTTTATTTTTTTACCAACTAAACATAGAAAAATAGGATAATATTTTCTAAAAAATATTTTGTTTAATACCAAACACACTGTTAATCTTAATTATTTAGATTTTAGTCATGAGATTTGTTTGCTGTACAAGTCTGAAATTGAAATTATTACGTGTGTTTGTTTTTATAATTTTTAAATATTTGTATGAGCATGAGTAGATTTGAATGGTTATATTTATTAAATTTTTTTAATATCATTAAAATGCCCATTCAAAGATTTCTACAAAATTGACATTAAGTTTAATACTGTGTTCAGTGTATTCATTTTCAATGTTAAATGTTGTTGCCTCCACCCACCATTATCAACTACGTACATACCTACCACCTGTATCATTAGTCACAATTATCACCGTCACAAATTATTAATATTATCGTTAACTAATATTTATAATTATTATTTTCAATCATCATTACACTTTCGAA
This sequence comes from Solanum pennellii, assembly GCF_001406875.1. Lineage (NCBI taxonomy): Eukaryota > Viridiplantae > Streptophyta > Magnoliopsida > Solanales > Solanaceae > Solanum > Solanum pennellii. The sequence continues at coordinate 16,849 of NC_028648.1, read as the reverse complement.
TCAATCACGATAATCACCTCAACATGCACTTACTATATATGGTCAACCACTCCTCATCAACTACCACAATTAACAATTACAAGTAATCACTACTAGGTCATTATGACAACTCAATAACTACTATTCAAAACTACCATCATCACTAAACATAATTCTCACTAATTAGCACCCACAATAACCATCACTCATCAATGTGATATATAGATACACTCAAATTCACACGTCTTAATATTAATATCCAACATTAATATATAATAACATATAATTATGCATACAATACAAGAAAGGAGGATCAAATTTCACTAATTTAACCAACAATTTTGTATCCTCAAATTATAGCTAGCTACGTGGGGTTTCGACTACAACTTGTCATAAGATGATGAGGATGCACATAATGATGGGAAAAAATGGAGAGATATTCCAAGGTAGAAGTGGACCTAACATATACATGATCAGATGTGAAAAGAACCTAACCTATACATATAATATGTTTTTTTTTTCAACAAAGAGAGGGGTCAAAAGCAAAAAAGGGATGTATGGCTGAGGGGAGGAGAGAAAGAACGCATGCATGGAGATTCTGTCTGTCGGAGGTTCGAGAATCTATGAATATCGAACATTGAATGTACATACATTCTTTGTAAAGCAAATTAAGTTAGACTAGTATATGGTTTTTCTAATTTAATTTTATTTATATCATTTCAATTGTTGAAACTTTTAAGCATCAATGACGTGGAAGTTGTAACTGCACTGTATTATATGAGTGCATGATGAATTAATTGGCATTTTATATAGTTTAAAGGGTGATTACTTCTATTGAGTGCACACATGTGCGTATGTAATTTGAACTACCCATTGTACGTATTATGCTTTGAACTCATATTTAAAAAAAATAATTAGCTAGGGTTTTGGTGGAGTGACAATTAAGTATTTCTTCATTCTAAACTAGAGGTTTTAGGTTTAAGTCCCTGAGTATGAACTTAAACTACGTAGACAACACATGATAATTTCTTCATTCTAAACTAGAGATTTTGATTCTGATCTCATTCATATCCTCTATCTCAGGCCATAGTAGTTTATAAATACCAAACACCATAAAACAAGTACGAAAGCTAGTTAACGATTTGAAACGCACCGTTAATCTTGAACGTGGGGCCATGATCCTAACTATGGATGATACAACACATGCATGAGTTAGCACGTGAGTGGTAGCTCTAAGATCTAAATGCATTTTCCTCTTATAAGTACTATAAATAAATGCACTTTGCCTTTACTTTCAACTACTCACTTGTTCTTTCTTCCTAAAGAAATTTCACTCTCTTATTCTACCTTCTTTATTATTATTTTCTTCCAATATTGTAACAGTTTTGTGGCTCATTTTTTCAAATGACAAACCATTTGTTTACTTGCATTTATACTTTACTAGTAAAGAGTACAGAGTGTATTTTCACTTGGGTTTTCTTCGGCTTTTCTTCTGGACTCTTGTTGATGGTCACAAAGAATGCTATTTGGGCTCTTTTTATGTGCATTCTTGCTTTAGGTATATCTTTTTTTTTCCTTCCCGTTTGGTTATGAAAAAAAACTATAAATAGTTTGTGTGTGTTGTACCTTTGCTATTCAGTATTATTGATTTTTCAATGTTTAGAGAAGTTGTATTTACTATGAGAATTGTGTTGGACAAACCGAAATCCGGTTGAAAATTTAATATTTTAGTAGTAATGTTGAAATTAGTTATTTAATCAGGAGGAGCGACAATAGGGATAGTGACCGGAGCAATTAAAGGACAGACAACAGAGACGGGGCTACTCCGAGGGGCCGGTGTTGGTGCTGTTACCGGAGCTGTTACAACTGTCCAATTAGTCGAACTTATACTTAACGGAGAATCATTTTCTAAGGTAAAAAAATTGTTTGTATAGATAAACTGTTGATGTACTAAATTAATTTCTTATATACATACTGCAGGTTGCACTTGTATGTAGTCTAGTAAATGGAAAGGTATTCATGGAATGGGTTAGTCCTGCTGTTCTCAAGGCTTATCAGTGGCAAGTAAGACATCTTTTATAGCAGAAACTTTTTAATAATTTGTGGTGATTGTTTCTAGTTGTGTTAGATTAGACACATACATTTTTGGGTTATTATTTTAAAATAAAATTTTCAGGTTACTACTCATGTGGAATCAAGTTTGAGGGAAATATCTGACATCTTTGATATCAATGCAACCAAAGGGTTATCACAAGAGGTGATAAAGAAGTTGCCAAAGTACAATTTCTGTTCAGTGAATACATCTCAACAAGTGACTTGTGCAATTTGCCTTCAGGTGATCGTCAGTATAAAAAATTATTTAATCTACAGTGTTTTTTCTAACTCTAATGAATTTACATCAATTATCGTCGTATTATATTGTAGGATTTGAAAGACGGGGAGTCGGCAAGGGTGCTACCAAGTTGCAAACATTCATTCCATACACAATGCATAGATGAGTGGCTAACCAGACATGGAAGTTGTCCAATTTGTAGAGTAGAAATCTGAGATTTAATTAGTAATACTACTAAATCCTAAAGGAGAGAAAATGTAAATTCTGTGTTTGAAACTCTTACTCTTGTTGAGCAAAACAGTAGATGGATATGCTTGAAACAATTATCAGCATGCATGTATATACCACGATTCTGTCTTGAAAAGGGATCAGTGCGTACTAGCTATTATCTTCAGAAATGGTAGAGGAGTCATAGACTTGACATGGTTAACGTAGGTAGAGGTGTTTTCAGATGTTGTTCAACACAACACTTCTATCGCGCTATTTGAAAGACAACAATGATATACAAATACAAAGAACACCTTTCTTGATGATAACAAAATCTAATGTAACAATCAATCTATTTTTTAACACAAAAAAAATCTTAAACTAAAAGCAAGTTATAAATAAAGCAACAATTTAACTATACAAATAGAGATAAAGACCATGCTTGAGTAATTAAATTCTTATCTATCTTCATAACTATGAAACGGAGATCTCACAATTTTACATATATAAAAATCCATGAACAATAACTTTAATTTCTTGTCTTCAAAAAGTTAATATTTGTTTTTCTTTTTCTATTTAATTTAGTTTGCTTTATAACATTTTTAGCTAATATATTTTACATTTTTATGTGTTCATATTGGAGTATGATCATATAGACTTTCCACTATCTAAATGAATTTTGACCTATAGTATGTATTGAGTTCATCGCAACTCTTCAATTTCTTCGGACTTTTTGGAGTAAGGAAAAAAGGTTTTTTTAATAGGTAGAACAAAATTTGCATTAATTAATAAAAACTTGGGGAATTTGCAATGCTATAATTAACTAAGAAATTAAAGGGTTGGACTTTTAATTCTACATTACATAAATAAAATATGACATTAAATTAAATATACTATTTAATTAATTAGATTTGGAGAAAATGATAATACAACATTGAAGTTTGGAGCTTCCCGCAATATGATATGATATGATATCTGTCAGCAGGAGGCTTCAGAGCTCATGTATTAAGAACGCTCACCTCAGATCTTCTGCTTCAAGACCTGGCGCAGCTGGACCTTCTGGCTCTCTGTTCTTGCCTGCAATAACTTTGCTTTTAAGCTTTTCTTCTGAGAGTTATGCGGCCATTCAATGCAACCTTTCATCCCCCGTGCTATTTGTGAGTTGCCAGACTCAGGTGAGCTCCACTCCTGGCCAAGTTCCGAGGGGCTAAAGCCACCTTTACTAGAACCATGATCCGGAGAAAGAATGGTTCCATTTGACAGCCTCCCTTTAGTTCCTTCTAGTGATTTTATTTTGAAATTGTCTCCATTACTCGGGCGTGATTTCCAAAGTTTAGATGCAGATGACAACTCTGTAAGTTGCCGAGCTGGTCCAGAACAAACTTCACTAATCTCTGAAACCGATGCGCCATCATAACCAATTCCCTCTGAGTCTGCTCTACTTCTTGATACATTGCTGTGCCGGCAATTCTTGTTCACGGATGAAATGCTTCCTTCAAGAGAATAGTTGGACCCTTGCTCCTCAAGATTGGTCACCGTTTCCCACTCACTTCCCTCTTCCTCTAAATTATCACTCTGATTGACATATGCATGTGAAATTCTGCGAAAGTCGTAAACAACACCATCAGGACTGAGAGAGCGAGGACTAAATGTACATGGCTGGATATCCTTTTCATCAGGTTCAACAAAATGAACGTCCTCAAAAACGGAAAGAATATCATCTTGATTTGGTGGTTCATAAGTGAGTTCTCTAATATCACGAATGCTAACAGAGGCAGCGGCCTGTTGGAGTTGCTCAGCTCTTTTCATATCCTCCACATCAAAACTCATACCTCTGGAATCCAGAAATGATTCTAGTTCTCCAATGAGTTTGTTCATTTGGGAATACTTTTCTTCAAGCATCACCTTGGCATCAACTAGTTTCATCTGTACCCGTTCCTCACGCCAAACCTCAGCCATCTGCAACATCTTTCTTTCTTCATCTACTTCCTCTGTGAACTTCAGAGATTCCCTCTTCATTTCCTCAACTTCAGCCTTGTCTTCTCCAAGTTCTTTGGCCAATTCATCGCACACTTCTTCTATCAACCCTCTAGCCTGTCTTTCCTTTTCGAAATTTTGCAAATAACGTTTTGCTGATAACTTGGCATCAGCCAATTCATTAACTAATTGGGAATTGACAATTTCCAGCCTCTTTCGGTTTTTCCTTTCCCGGGAGAAGTCAGCTCTCATGTCATCCATAATTGCCCGGATTTTCTCATGCTCTTTGCTCCGCCATGCTGCTTTTTCTTCACTGAGTTTCCTCAAGAACTGCTCGAGTTTCTTTTTCGATGAATGCCGCTCCGTCTCAAGTTGATGAACTCGGGCACGAGCACATTCTAGTTCTGCCTCAAGAGAAGAAATCATTGAAGCAGTATTCACTTGGTGATCAAGAAGCTTCTGAGACCCATATATCTTCTTTGTTCCCACCGCTGTTGTCCAGCCAACTGGATCCCACTTTGTTGCCCCCTCCATAGCAGAATGGGAAAATTGAAGTGAGGTTTCAAACTACATTTTGTAGAGAATTGCAACAAGATTAGATAATAACCAGAAACAATTGAAATAGACGACTAGTGTTTAAACTTTAAATACAAAGATCAAGAGACTTGCAGTATCATAAAAATTAAAGTACCCAAACAATTTTGCAGAATGATGACAGCCAAGAATCCTGACCCTTAAAAGGTCAGTCTTCCTGTATGTATTCCATAGCATAAGAATATAAACCCAATTACTCTAAGATTTCTATAATATAAGTGAGTCTAGTTTCCTGCATCTACTATATTGTAAAAGACGTGTCTCAGGCAACACCAACTTACCCATATAAAGGGAAAGACAATGTTCAGCCACTCCGTGTGAACTACATCCCTCCAACATAAGACGGAATCTCATCTCCTGCACCTACTGTGCACAAGTCCATGTTCTAGACAACTCTATGACCTCCTATGTAAGGGTTATGACAGCAAAAACAGCATTTATAATATTATGAGAGAATTATAAGGGGCGATCTCATTTCCTTGCACCTACTACATTGTATAGGACTATGTCTCTGGGTCCTGAAAACTCTAGAAGTTTCCCATATAATGAGCTTAAATAGTTAAAAGACTCGGAACATCTTAAGAAAAAGTCACATACCTTGTGAAAAAGGCCATTAGTTGGACCAAAGACAGAACGAGGACTCTGCACTGGATCATTAATGAGAGAGTCATGCACTTTACTGCGATGATGAAAATGCATCTCAACCCGACCAGCCTGCATGGAAGAAAGAAAAACTATTGAACTCCAAAATGGTGCACAATCCTTGTCAACTTGGGATCTAAAACAACAAAACACCCTTCAAGTTACTCTTTACTCTTAACTCTAAGGTAATAATATGCAACATAGACAAATACAAGAATCGGAGAACTTAAAGAAAACGGCATGAAAGTACTCCTTCTATATCGAATTAACGAAAATAGAATACTAAAATGTTAAATTTTTCTCCTTCGTTCCTAACTACTCTACCGTAATTGCTATATCAAAATTCAACAAAATTCAAAACAAGTATCCACTAATCCATCTAACGAGCAAAAATAACCAAAATATTTTATTTTGCTGTGTATTAATTGATAATCAGTTATTCAAGAGGGTCTAAAAGGACAAATCTCAATTGAAAAAACTACTAATAGTAGACTACTGAAATGATTCCATTTTTTCTCTATTACTCCTAATTATCCCAAGCATAATTTTTTTTGTCAATATTTCAAGTCAATGTACCTTACAATATAAATGCTAGATCCACAATTAATACCAATATAGCAACAACCAAGTTACAGAAGCCCTAAATTAGCATAAACTTAAACTCAATTTAATGAAAAATACCTGAAACCCAAACTTGTGATCGTTTTTTACTTCCGGCAGCTGCTGCTGCCTAAACAGTCCCGCACCTAACTTCCTAACAGAAACCACAGTCCTACCATTATTCCGACTACATTTCCGATCAAGCTCCACCGTCGAAGCTTCCTCCTTTACAGAACCATTGTCATGAATATCCTCGTTGAACTTCCACCGTAGAAGAGGAGTTTCCGGCCTACTCCTCCTTCCTTTAGGAGTATTTCCTCCAATGTCTCTCCGCAACTTCACTCCGGCGGCGAAGTTGTTCGTTTTCCTTCGAGGCGGTTTCGTTGATTTTTGTAAGAGATCTAGTCCGGGAAATGTAACCGCCGGTAGCTCAGCCTTGTCGCCGGTGATCTTCATTTTCGATTCACAGATTCAGCCATTACTCATCTCTTTCACCCTCTCAAGTTCTGATGGCTGCGCCGGCAAGAGATTGTGCGATCTCTGCAGAGTGTATATCAAACTAGTGTAATAATACTGGTTTTATTAGGGGTTTTTAGGTAAAGGACATAAGTAGTACTTTTCTTTGTCTTAAATTTTCTCTTTTAACTACATTTAAAACAAACTATGAAGGGTGAAAATTTTGATACCATAATTTCGGTATTTGATTTTTAAAATGTTATATTATTACTATATTAGTTTAATTTAGTATGGATGTTCAATTTCGATATTTATGGTAGATAACCATAATATGTTTAATTTTAATTAACATATGCTCTTATAATAAAGTATTATGAATTTATAATTTTGATAATTGAAAATATGTGTCAATTGTATTATACACATATAAAAATATATATGTACAAAATAAAATATAAACAACTCTTTTTGTTAATCAATTACATTTCAATCAAAATAATTATCAAAGTTTTAACTTTTAAACATTTAATTTATACAATACTAGGGAGGTATAGTTATTTAATAAACTTCATGGATGTTTGAGTGATGAAGATTAATAATAATATTTAATTATTGGCTAAACTATAGCAAAAAATGTAAAGTTACAAGTTAAGATATCCTAAGTTTTTTTCCTTTGGATAAAAAAATATTTTCTATACATTTTTGATAATCAAATATTAAACAATTATAACTCCCTCATAAAAAAAGATTTTTTAAAAAATAGGATACAATTATCATCGAAGAAATTAGTATATTTTATATATACACAATAAATGTTAAATATACTTAATAAAATTTTTGACTTCGCCCTATCAGTCTATTTAGTCAAACATAAAGGGAGAACAATGATCCAAAGTACAAACATATTTAAACATAAAAGGAAGATCAATGATCCAAAGTACAAACATATTTGTAAGTAATAAGACTATCCCAACATAATATAATATAGGAAAAAGACTCAAATATGTCATTAAATTTTGAAGAAAAGACTCATTTATGTCATAAGTTAAAAGTTTCGCTCGTTTATGCCATTACTGTTAAAGAAAAGGTTCATCCATGTCATTATTTTTACAATGGTTTTGCAAAATCATTTTTGACACGTGAAATTCGACCACGTCATCAATTTTTAATAAAAAAATAAAATAAAAATTCAATTTTTATTCAGAATTTTATTTTTTTTAAAAAAAAATTAATGACGTGGCCAATTATAATTCGATCACGTTATCAATTTATTTAATAAAAAATTATAAAAAACTTAATTCAATTTTTTTTCTTCAGAATTATGATTTTTTAATTAAAATTATTATTTTATTTTTACCCTTAGTTAATATAAATGTGGAGAGAGATAATGAGGTGAAAATAGTATTAAATAATTAATAAATAAAAACAATGTAATCAAATTATCATTTTAGTTAAATATTTTTTTAATGAATGTGTAAAAGAAATATGACAGTGAAATAGACTTAAGTATTAATATAGCAAACTCAACCTTTAATCTGATTAGAGCCATAAAAGTAATACTTAATACCTACTCTAATTAGTATTACTAACTTCTCAACCATGGAAGTTAATAATGTGCTCCAACTATCAAATAAAATACTCCCTTTTTCTATTTGTTTTTAATGAGAAAGTTCGAGAAAACAAAAAGGTTTCAAAATAGAATCAATTACTTTCAATGAGTTCTTAACTTTCACTAAAGATTTTTATAAAAATTATTACATCACACTCCACATGAACAAAACAATAAAAAAATATTAGTATTGGTAGAAATTAAAAATTAAAAAATTATTATTCAAAAAAAATTTATTTTTTAAAATAAAATGTAAAATATTTTTCTAACCCCACTCTATCACTTCCTCTCATCGCCCTCACCCCGTCGGCCATGTTAGTTTTTTTTTGTTTAAATTTAGTTTATAATTTTTTTTTACTTCATCTCTCCCCTCCCCCCAAATAATTTAGATATTATTTTAATTTTTTTTAAATAATAATTCTGCCCACCTCATCTAACCCTCCACTTTCAATTTTTTTTCCTCATTTTGTGTTAGATATATACATATCAAAAATATTTTTTACTTTCCGCCGCAAGATCTTTTTTATTTTTCATTTATTTATGTTCGTACATTAGTAGAAAAAAAAATTCTAAAAATATATGTATGTACATATCTAACACAAATTTTTAATTTTTTAAAAATAAAATAATATCAACTTTTTTTTGGAGGTAGGGGGGGGGTTACGTGGAGGAGGTAGTAATACTTTAATCTTTAATTTTTAATTAATATTAATAGTTTATTATTTAATTTTTATCAATGTAGAATATTTTATTCATGTGAAATGCAATGTGTCAAGATTTTTTAAATAAAAGAGAGAGTGCATTAGACTCACCATGTTTCTCAAACTAAAAAAATAATTGTTTAGATATGAAACTCACATTCTCAATAGCTTAGATATAAAACTTAAAAAAAAAGGATAGTTTAGATATATTTTTGACTCTTACCTCATTTAAAAATACTAAATTAAAAAAATATTCTAATATATTTAACATAATTTTAATTTAAAATAATAAAATTATTTTTTTCCTTATTATTTTCTTATATTTCATATCAAATTAAACTAGATTTAGAGAAAATAATTATTGGAGGGCACACGTGCCGTGAGTAGTGCAACTATAATAAAAGCAAGATTCTATGCACTTGAGTTGCGTTCACACCTATTTTAATTACACTGATTCCATCCCAAAACTCTTTTCACACTAAGCCATCTACCCCCACTACTCCCTTTATTTTTAAAAAAGTGGTTCTTGTATAATCATATATATGTTTATCTTCTCTAGACTAGAAGTGGAGCCTTTATTTATGACTTATTTTAGCTCTAATTTAACTAAACAACATTACATAAATTAAAAGAAAGAGTGTTAGAATTTAATTTTGCGCTATTAAGCTTTTATATATATAGAGAGAGAGAGAGAAAGTTAAATTAATATATTTACATGTAAATTATATCTACCCTTCAAAGTGGTCCACTAATTTAGATTTAGGACTTCATCTTAAATTTGAAATCTCTTAATTATCAATAAAAAGGAAAATTTTTACCATTGTTGTTACGTTTATTGGTGTGAGAGTGGAATTAATAAAGTAAGAGGAGAAGAAGGTGAGGCAATAGATTCGTCCAACAAACATAACATAGTAGGTAGGATTAAGCAATATAAGACCTAATCCAAAAATAGGACCCACCAAAGGATTAGGTCAAACATCTCCCCTCATATAAGCTCATTCATTCTCGATCATCAATCAATATATATAAATCTCACTTTACAAAAAGAAAGAGTCATATATACATATATTTCAATTTTACATATGGGAAATTGTATAAGAAAAGAGTCATCGATGCAATGGGGTGGTGAAGACTGGGGCTTCACGATGAAGTTAGAGGAAGATGATGATGATAAGGAAGACATTCATCAAGAGGTTAAGGTTAAGGTTAAGATCACGAAGAAGCAATTGACAGAGTTGATGATGGGTAAAGCAGATGTTCAAGGCTTATCCGTTGTTCATCAACTGTTGATGAACGTTAGTGAAAGATTTGAGCCATGGAGGCCTTCCTTACAAACTATACCAGAAGATACTTAATAATTTGTCTATATGTAGAGGATCATGTTTTGTAGTTACTTTTCTTTCTTAAGAGGGAACCTTTTATAATGTAAAGGTTTAGCAAAAAGAAATCGTTCATAATCTAATTATTAAAATACTAGGCAATTTATCTAAGATAATAAGATGTTAATAATTTTATTAAAATATGATATTGTTAGAAGAAATATTTGTTATATGTGCATATATATCAGAGAAAATGGTCTAAAGCCCCCTCCAATCTATACTCAAAAATTCAACTACACACTTCAACTTCACGGGTGTTTTATCATCCTCCGGAAATTTCGAATCACAAAAAATTCATGGACTATAGCACACGCAAAAATCAATAAAATTTGGTAAAATCTGCGTTTACGTGCTTTCGGTCTGGTTTGAACTTGAAAATGTGCCCGTTTGAACTAGCGCGACGAACTGGATACATTGTCAACGTCTTAACAGACGTCCATGAAGAATTTTGACAATTTCTTTTCGGGAATTCCAGATCACAAAAATTTCATGGACTATAGCATACGAGAATCGATAAAATTTGCGTTTACCTGCTTTACGGCTCGTTTGAACTTGAAAATGCGTCCGTTTTTTCCGCAGGACGAACTGGATACATTGCCAACGTCTTAACAAACGTCCAGAAAAATTTCGCCAATTTTGTTTTGGGAAATCTAGATCACAAAAATTTCATAGACTATAACACACAAAAATCTGTAAAATCTGTGTTTACCTGCTTTGGGGCTCGTTTGAACTTGAAAATGTGCCCGTTTTCCACGAGGAAAGAACTGGATACATTGCCAACGTCTTAACGAACGTCCATGAAAAACTTCAACCATTTTGTTTTGGAAATCCGAGATCAAAAAAATTTTCATGGACTATAGCACACGAAAATCGTCGAAATGAGGGGTATGCACGCTTTAGGGCTCATTTGACCTTCAAAATGGGTCGGACTAGCCGTGAGGGCCAACCAGCTGCATAGACAAGGTCTTGACAGACGTCCAAAAAAAAAATTGGCATTATTGACGTCGGAATCCGGATAACCCTAAAAATAGTTTGCTATAACACATGAAAATCGTCTAAATAGGGGGTATGCGCGCTTCGGGGCTCGTTTGACCTTGAAAATGGGTTGGACTGGCCGTGATGACCAACTGGCTGCATAGACAAGGTCTTGACGGACGTCCACAAAAAATTTTGGCATTTTTGACGTCGGAATCCAGATCACCTAAAAAATTGTTTGCTATTGCTTACGAAAATTGTCGAAATTGGGGTATGCTCGCTTCGTGGCTCGTTTGACCTTGAAAATGAGTTGGATTGGCCGTGATAGCCAACTGGCTTCATAGCCAAGGTATTGACGGACGTCCACAAAAATTTTCGGTATTTTTTACATCAGAATTCGGATCACCTAAAAAATGGTTTGCTATTGCTTATGAAAATCATCGAAATGGGGGGTATGCGCGCTTCGAGGCTCGTTTGACCTTGAAAATGAGTTAGATTGGCCGTGATGGCCAACTGGCTGCATATACAAGGTCTTGACGGACGTCCACAAAAAAATTTGGCATTTTTGACGTCGGAATCCGGATCACCCAAAAAATAGTTTGCTATAGTACACGAAAATCGTCGAAATGAGGGGTATGCTCGCTTCGGGGCTTGTTTGACCTTCCAAATGGGTCGGACTGGCCGTGAGGGCCAACCGTCTGCATAGACAAGGTCTTGACAGACGTCCAAAATTTTTTTTTTGGCATTTTTGACGTTGAAATCCGGATAATCCAAAAAATAGTTTGCTATAGCACATGAAAATCGTTGAAATGGGGGGTATGCGTGCATCGAGGCTCGTTAGACCTTGAAAATTGGTCGGACTGTCCGTGAGGGCCAACTGGATGCATAGCAAAATACTTGACGCATGTCCACAAAAAAGTTTGGCATTTTTGACGTTGGAATCTGGATCACCCTAACAATGGTTTGCTATAGCACATGAAAATCGTCTAAATAGGGGGTATGCGCGCTTCGGGGCTCGTTTGACCTTGAAAATGGGTGATGGACAACTGACTGCATAGCCAAGGTCTTGACGGACGCCCACAAAAACTTTTAGCATTTTTGACGTCGGAATCCGGATCACCTAAAAAATGGTTTGCTATTGCTTACGAATATTGTCGAAATTGGGGTATGCTCGCTTCGAGGCTCGTTTGACCTTGAAAATGAGTTGGATTGGCCGTGATGGCCAACTGGCTGCATAGCCAAGGTCTTGACGGAGGTCCACAAAAAAATTTGGAATTTTTGACGTCTTAATCCGGATCACCCAAAAAATGGTTTGCTATAGCACACGAAAATCGTCAAAATGAGGGGTATGCTCGCTTCGAGGCTCGTTTGACCTTCAAAATGGGTCGGACTGGCCGTGCGGGCCAACCGGCTGCATAGACAAGGTCTTGACGGACGTCCACAAAATAATTTGGCATTTTTGACGTTGGAATCCGGATAACCCAAAAAATGGTTTGCTATATAGCACACAAAAATCGTCGAAATGGGGGGTATGCGCGCTTCGTGGCTCGTTTGACCTTGAAAATTTGTCGTATTGGACGTGAGGGCCAACCGGCTGCATAGCCAAGGTCTTAACGGACGTCCACAAAAATTTTTGGCATTTTTGACGTCGGAATCCGGATAACCCAAAAAAAGGTTTGCTATTGCTTACGAAAATTGTCGAAATTGGGATATGTTGCTTCGGGGCTCGTTTGACCTTGAAAATGAGTTTGATTGGCCGTGATGGACAACTGGATGCATAGCCAAGGTATTGACGGACGTCCACAAATTTTTTTTGAATTTTTGACGTCTTAATCCGGATCACCCAAAAAATGGTTTGCTATAGCACACGAAAATCGTCGAAATAAGGGGTATGCTCGCTTCGGAGCTCGTTTGACCTTCAAAATGGGTTGGACTGACCGTGAGGGACAACCGGCTGCATAAACAAGGTCTTGACGGACGTCCACAAAAATTTTTGGCATTTTGACTTCGAAATCCGGATAACCGAAAAAATGGTTTTCTATAGCACACGAAAATCGTCGAAATGGGGGGTATGCGCGCTTCGAGGCTCGTTTGACCTTGAAAATTGGTCGGACTGGCCGTTTGGGCCAAGCGGCTGCATAGCCAAGGTCTTGACGGACGTCCACAAAATTTTTTGGCATTTTTGACGTCGGAATCCGGATTACCCAAAAAACGGTTTGCTATTGCTTACGAAAATCGTCGAAATTGGGGTATGCTTGCTTCGGGGCTCGTTTGACCTTGAAAATGAGTTTGATTGGCCGTAATGGCCAACTGGTTGCATAGCGAAGGTATTGACAGACGTCCACAAAAATTTTTGGAACTTTTGACGTCTTAATCCGGATCACCCTAAAAATGGTTTGCAATAGCACACAAAAATCGTCTAAATAGGGGGGGTATGCGCGCTTCGGGGCTCGTTTGACCTTCAAAATGGGTCGTACTGGACGTGTGGGCCAACCGGCTGCATAGACAAGGTCTTGAAGGACGTCCACAAAAAAAAATTGGCATTGTTGACGTCGGAATCCGGATAACCCAAAAAATGGTTTGCTATAGCACACGAAAATCGTCGAAATGGGGGGTATGTGCGCTTCGAGGCTCGTTTGACCTTGAAAATTGGTCGGACTGGCCGTGAGGGACAACTGGATGCATAGCCAAGATCTTGATGCATGTCCACAAAAATTTTTGGTATTTTTGACGTCGGAATCCGGATCACCCTAAAAATGGTTTGCTCTAGCACACGAAAATCGTCTAAATAGGGGGGTATGCGCGCTTCGGGGCTCGTTTGACCTTGAAAATGGGTCGGACTGACCGTGATGGCCAACTGGATGCATAACCAAGGTCTTGACGGACGTCCACAAAACATTTTGGCATTATTGACGTCGGAATCGGGATCACCTAAAAAATGGGTTGCTATTGCTTACGAAAACCGTCGAAATTGGGGTATGCTCGCTTCGGGGCTCGTTTGACCTTGAAGATGGGTCGGACTGACCGTGATGGCCAACTGGATGCATAACCAAGGTCTTGACGGACGTCCACAAAACATTTTGGCATTATTGACGTCGGAATCGGGATCACCTAAAAAATGGGTTGCTATTGCTTACGAAAACCGTCGAAATTGGGGTATGCTCGCTTCGGGGCTCGTTTGACCTTGAAGATGGGTCGGACTGACCGTGATGGCCAACTGGATGCATAACCAAGGTCTTGACGGACGTCCACAAAACATTTTGGCATTATTGACGTCGGAATCGGGATCACCTAAAAAATGGGTTGCTATTGCTTACGAAAACCGTCGAAATTGGGGTATGCTCGCTTCGGGGCTCGTTTGACCTTGAAGATGGGTCGGACTGACCGTGATGGCCAACTGGATGCATAACCAAGGTCTTGACGGACGTCCACAAAACATTTTGGCATTATTGACGTCGGAATCGGGATCACCTAAAAAATGGGTTGCTATTGCTTACGAAAACCGTCGAAATTGGGGTATGCTCGCTTCGGGGCTCGTTTGACCTTGAAGATGGGTCGGACTGACCGTGATGGCCAACTGGATGCATAACCAAGGTCTTGACGGACGTCCACAAAACATTTTGGCATTATTGACGTCGGAATCGGGATCACCTAAAAAATGGGTTGCTATTGCTTACGAAAACCGTCGAAATTGGGGTATGCTCGCTTCGGGGCTCGTTTGACCTTGAAGATGGGTCGGACTGACCGTGATGGCCAACTGGATGCATAACCAAGGTCTTGACGGACGTCCACAAAACATTTTGGCATTATTGACGTCGGAATCGGGATCACCTAAAAAATGGGTTGCTATTGCTTACGAAAACCGTCGAAATTGGGGTATGCTCGCTTCGGGGCTCGTTTGACCTTGAAGATGGGTCGGACTGACCGTGATGGCCAACTGGATGCATAACCAAGGTCTTGACGGACGTCCACAAAACATTTTGGCATTATTGACGTCGGAATCGGGATCACCTAAAAAATGGGTTGCTATTGCTTACGAAAACCGTCGAAATTGGGGTATGCTCGCTTCGGGGCTCGTTTGACCTTGAAGATGGGTCGGACTGACCGTGATGGCCAACTGGATGCATAACCAAGGTCTTGACGGACGTCCACAAAACATTTTGGCATTATTGACGTCGGAATCGGGATCACCTAAAAAATGGGTTGCTATTGCTTACGAAAACCGTCGAAATTGGGGTATGCTCGCTTCGGGGCTCGTTTGACCTTGAAGATGGGTCGGACTGACCGTGATGGCCAACTGGATGCATAACCAAGGTCTTGACGGACGTCCACAAAACATTTTGGCATTATTGACGTCGGAATCGGGATCACCTAAAAAATGGGTTGCTATTGCTTACGAAAACCGTCGAAATTGGGGTATGCTCGCTTCGGGGCTCGTTTGACCTTGAAGATGGGTCGGACTGACCGTGATGGCCAACTGGATGCATAACCAAGGTCTTGACGGACGTCCACAAAACATTTTGGCATTATTGACGTCGGAATCGGGATCACCTAAAAAATGGGTTGCTATTGCTTACGAAAACCGTCGAAATTGGGGTATGCTCGCTTCGGGGCTCGTTTGACCTTGAAAATTGGTCGGACTGGCCGTGAGGGACAACTGGATGCATAGCCAAGATCTTGATGCATGTCCACAAAAATTTTTGGTATTTTTGACGTCGGAATCCGGATCCCCCTAAAAATGGTTTGCTCTAGCACACGAAAATCGTCTAAATAGGGGGGTATGCGCGCTTCGGGGCTCGTTTGACCTTGAAAATGGGTCGGACTGACCGTGATGGCCAACTGGATGCATAACCAAGGTCTTGACGGACGTCCACAAAACATTTTGGCATTATTGACGTCGGAATCGGGATCACCTAAAAAATGGTTTGCTATTGCTTACGAAAACCGTCGAAATTGGGGTATGCTCGCTTCGGGGCTCGTTTGACCTTGAAAATGAGTTGGATTCGCCATGATGGCCAACTGGCTGCATAGACAAGGTATTGACGGACGTCCACAAAAAAATTTGGATTTTTGACGTCTTAATCCGGATCACCCGAAAAATGGTTTGCTATAGCACACAAAAATCGTCCAAATGAGAGGTATGCTTGCTTCGGGGCTCGTTTAACCTTCAAAATGGGTTGGACTGGCCGTGAGGGCCAACCGTCTGCATAAACAAGATCTTGACGGACGTCCACAAATAAATTTAGCATTTTTGACGTCGGAATCCGGATAACCCTAAAAATGGTTTGCTATAGCATACAAAAATCATTGAAATGGGGGTATGCGCACTTCGAGCTGGGCATACCCCTCATTTCGACGATTTTCGTGTGCTATAGCACACCATTTTTTGGGTGATCCG
>NC_028647.1:66223490-66223686 GCF_001406875.1 Solanum pennellii | reverse complement strand
TGGGTGATCCGGATTCCGACGTCAAAATTGCCAAATTTTTTCGTGGACGTCCGTCAATACCTTATCCATGCATCCGGTTGGCCATCACGGCTTGTCAGACCCATTTAGAAGGTCAAACGAACCCCGAAGCGAGCATACCCCTCATTTCGACGATCTTCGTGTGCTATAGCAAACCATTTTTTGGGTGATCCGGATT
>NC_028647.1:66222950-66223163 GCF_001406875.1 Solanum pennellii | reverse complement strand
TGCTATAGCACACCATTTGTTGGGTGATCTCGACGTCAAATTGCCAAATTTTTCGTGGACGTCCGTCAAGACCTTGTCTATGCATACGGTTTGCCATCACGGCTTGTCCGACCCATTTGGAAGGTCAAACGAGCCCCGGAGCGAGCATACCCCTCATTTCGACGATTTTCGTGTGCTATAGCACACCATTTTTTGGGTGATCCGGATTCCGAC
>NC_028647.1:66170413-66220028 GCF_001406875.1 Solanum pennellii | reverse complement strand
CCCATTTGGAAGGTCAAACGAGCCCCGAAGCGAGCATACCCCTCATTTCGACGATTTTCGTGTGCTATAGCAAACCAGTTTTTGGGTGATCCGGATTCCAACATGAAAAATGCCAAAAAATTTTGTGCACGTCCATCAAGACTTGTCTATGCAGTCGGTTGTTCATCACTTCCATTCCGACCTATTTTCCAGGTCAAACAAGCCCCAAAGCGAGCATACCCCTATTTCGATAATTCCGTGTGCTATTGCAAACCATTTTTTGGGTGATCCAGATTCCGACATCAAAAATGCCAAAAAAATTTATGGACGTCCTTCAAGACCTTGGCTATGCATTCGGTTGGCTCTCACGTCCAATCAGACCCATTTTCAAGGTCAAACAAGCCCCGAAGCGCGCATAGCCCCCATTTAGACGATTTTTGTGTTCTATATAGCAAATCATTTTTTGGGTGATTCGGATTCCGACATCAAAAATGCCAAATTTTTTTGTTGACATCCGTCAAAACCTTGTCTATGCATCCGTTTGGCCCTCACGGCCAGTACGACCCATTTTCAAGGTCAAACGAACCCCGAAGCGCACATACCTTCTATTTAGATGATTTTCGTGTGCTATAGTAAACCATTTTTAGGGTGATCCAGATTCTGACGTCAAAAATGCCAAAACAATTTTGTGGACGTCCGTCAAGACCTTGGCTATGCATCCGGTTGGCCCTCACGGCCAGTCCGACCAATTTTCAAGGTCAAACGAGCCCCAAAGCGAGCATATCCCCCATTTAGACAATTTTCGTGTGCTATAGCAAACCATTTTTTGGGTGATTCGAATTCCGACGTCAAAAATGCCATTATGGACGTCCTTCAAGACCTTGGCTATGCATCCAGTTGGCCCTCACAGCCAGTCCAATCCTTTTTCAAGGTCAAACGAGCCCCGAAGAGCGCATACCCCCCATTTCGACGATTTTTGTGTGCTATTGTAAACCATTTTTTGGGTAAACCAGCTTCCGACGTCAAAAATGCCAAAATTTTTGGAGGAAGTCCGTCAAGACCTTGGCTATGCATCCGGTTGGCCCTAACAGCCAGACCGACCCATTTTCAAGGTTAAACGAGTCCTGAAGCGTGCATATCCCCCTTATCGACGATTTTCGTGTGTTATATCAAACCATTTTTTGGGTGATCCAGTTTACGACGTCAATAATGTCGAAATTTTTTGTGGATGTCCGTAAAGACCTTCTCTATGCAGCTGGTTGTCCCTCACGGCCAGTACGTCCCCCATTTCAATGATTTTCGTGTGCTATAGCAAACCATTTTTTGGGTGATCCGGATTCCGACGTATAAAATGCCTAAATTTTTTGTGGACGTCCATCAAGATCTTGGATATGCATCCGGTTGGCCCTCACGGCCAGTCCTACCCATTTTCAAGGTCAAACGAGCCTCAAAGCGCGCATACCCCCCATTTCGACGATTTTCCTGTTTTATAGCAAACTATTTTTTGGGTTATCTAGATTCCGATGTCAAAAATACCAAATTTTTTTGTGGACGTCCATCAAGATCTTGTCTATGCATCCGGCTTGCCCTCATGGCCAGTCCGACCCATTTTCAAGGTCAAACGAGCCCCGAAGCATGCATACCCCCCATTCAACGATTTTCGTGTGCTATAAAAAACTATTTTTTGAGCGATACGGATTCCGCGTCAAAAATGCTGAAATTTTTTGTGGACGTCCGTCAAGACCTTGGTTATGCAGTCGGTTGTCCCTCATGGCAAGTACGACCCATTTTCAAGGTCAAACGAGCCCCGAAGCGTGCATACCCCTCATTTCGACGATTTTCGTGTGCTGTAGCAAACCATTTTTTGAGTGATCAGGATTCCCACATAAAAAATGCCGGAATTTTTTGCGAACATTTGTCTAGACCTTGGTTATGCATCTGCTTGGACCTCACGGCCAATTCGACCCATATTCAAGGTCAAATGAGCCCCGAAGAGCGCATACCCTCCATTTCGATGATTTTCATGTTCTATAGCAAACCATTTTTTGGGTGATTCAAATTCCGACGTCAAAAATGCTAAAAAGGAATTGTGGACGTTCGTCAAGACCTTGGCTATGCACCCGGTTGGCCCTCACGGCCAGTCCGACCCATTTTCAAGGTCAAACGAGCTCCGAAGCGCATACCCCCCATTTCAACGATTTTCATGTGCTATAGAAAACCATTATTTGTGTGATCAAGATTCCGACTTCAAAAATGCCAAAATTCTTTGTGGACACTGTCAATACCTTGGCTATGCATCCAGTTGGCCCTCACAGCCAGTCCGACCCATTTTCAAGGTCAAACGAGCTCCGAAGCGCGCATACCCCCCATTTCGACGATTTTCGTGTGCTATAGCAAACCATTTTTTGGGTGATCCGAATTCCGATGTCAAAAATGCCAAAAAAAATTTGTGGACGTCCGTCAAGACCTTGGTTATGCATCCGGTTGACCCTCATGACAATGTGTTGTATATTTTATCTAAGATATTGTAATAGAATTTCACCATTTTAAATTTGAAATTTATGAGACTAGGACAGTGTTATGGTCTCATGAATTCCAAATGTATCTATTTCTCAATGACTTTTGAATATTTGGTTATTTTTCAAAATCATGTTCGAAAAATGGCTATTTTTGTAATTTTATTCGATACAAGAATTAGTAAATATACTGAAAACCCGATAAAGATTGCGAAAAAAACGTGCTTTATGAGTTGTATCGGAGGCTCATAGTCTGGTCCTAGTAGAACATTTGATGCTTTGATATCACGATGTATTATACGATGTTTACAACATTTGTGAAGATAATGTAAACCTCTAGCAATTCCAAGGGCAATTTTATATCTCATTGGCCATTCAAGTGATTTATTTGTTTTCCTGCAAAAAAGCATTAAAAAGCCAAAAATTATTGATCATCGATCCAAGAACGTAAAATATTCCAAATCTATTATATAATATATGTAAAAAATTATCTAATGTTGTCAATATTTACCTCGCAGAGGTGAAATAACAATCTATTAAACGTCAAAGGTATTATAAGTTTTAAAAGTTGAAAACTTGAACCCTTCTAGTTAAAATTACTAATTTACCCCTAATAAGATCATGGTGTGTGTAAAAAAAACCATCTAGATATATATATTTGTAAAAATTGCTCCGTAGCTAGCTAACAAATCGTTTATATCGTTAATATAATAGAACATGGATTGTTCAACTTGATTAACGATGAATAAATTTTATTGTTTAACTACAGAATCTATCGATCAAGATATAACTAGTATAAAATGAAAAGAGTAAATTAGGTTAAAAAGACATACTATGTAATGCCTTAGAGAGAGTGCCATTTGGATAGAATTTGAAGATGAGATAAAATCCATTTTCAATGCAATAACCAACTAAACTTGTTGTATTTGGATGATTAACATGGCTAATTACACCTAATTCCATTAAAAATTCTTTTTCTTTGTTCATATTAGTGCGCTATCTTTTGCTAATCTTTTTACTGCAATTCTTCTTCCATCTTCAAGATCTCCTCGATATACATCTGAGTATCCTCCTTGTCCAACTAAATTCTCTACAAAAAGAAAGAAATAAATCAATGATAGTTCACAAAATTGAAATTTTATATCATGATTTAATAATTACGTTTAGTCCCAAATAATATATAAATCCTTGCTATTTTATTTAATAAGATCTTTCGAAAATGAATTCTATTTCTCATAAGATCTAAGTTATGGCTATAAATTAAATTTGTTATCCGGAGTCAAAAGTTCAAGACCAAACACCCTTTTAAAGGAAATTTCCCTTTTATTTTAGGAAAAATTACTGAAATACGCGTCTTATATTTTCTTTATTTTCAATATCCCCTTCTATTTCTAAAAACCTCTAAAATTTATTTTTTCTCTTTTAATGTATTTAATGTATCTGAGCTACATATTAATGTATCAGAGCTACTATTTAATATATCTGAACTATATATTATGTATCCGATTTATTTTATAATGTATCTGAGCTAGTTTTTAATGTAAGCAATTTATGTTATAATGTATCTGAGATACTCTTTAATGTATTATAAATTTTAAGCGATTATAATTTAAAAAATGAGAAGGAAAAGTAATTTACTTTTTATACTATGTGATATACTTTAACAATTTTAAGAGCCACACTTAGCCCATTGGACTAAGGGGGACATAATTCAAAGAGTAGCCTATAAAAGGCCATTTGGTCAAATATATGTATAATTCATGTATAACATATGCATCATTGCATAATTAATATATAAACTATGTATATCGATTAGAAAGATATATTAAATCTGTTTTAGTTATTTATGTGAAGGTCTGTTCCGAAAGAGGTAAAAGACATACTTATATATATAACACATGAAGAACACAAACCTGGATGAAAATAATTTGTAGAACTTGCAATCTCCTCATAGCTAAAACACTTCAATGGAGACATTTGTTTAGTTACCATTTTGAAATCTTGAACTCTTCTTTCTTGAGCTCAAATCAAAAGGTGAACATAAAAAAGACGAAATTCGCCTTAATCGAGACATTGGTTTCTTGAATTGATCTTGTTGATATTTGAATTCCTTAGTCACTAATAATGATGATGATGATATTGAAGATTTAGTGATGGAATTTTTTCACCAAAACTTGAACTATTTTCTTCTCCTTCACATCCATTTAGTACAGTTGTTGGTGAATTCCTTGTAATAATTTATTAATCTGAAGAAGGGAAATTGTTTTTAAGCCATCTTGAACTAGGTTGATGATTTTCTGCGTTCAATTTGTGTATCTAACGTTAATTTCACGTATGATTATTGAAATTTATTCAGTATAAATAATAAGTAAAATTACGAGTTGTTTATAATCACGTTAAACTAAGGCAAGTATATTCACTATATAAAGGTAAAGTCATGGCACAAGTACTGTTTTTTATTGCATTAAAGTAAATGAATTGTATCAACGGTAACAGAATAGTAATGAAAATTTATCCATTGATAAAGGTTGACTTTTTTGGATGTGACAAAAAAGTGTAGGGTTAGTGACTTAATTTTTCTAGTAAGTAAAATTTCAATCATTTAACGTGTGACATTAAAGTAAATGAATTGTATCAAATGTAACATGATAGTAACCAAATTTTATCTACTATAATGATACAAGTGATTGTATTGTAATAGTGGTTAAAGTCTATGACTTGTTGGTACGATTGATAAAAGTTGACTTTTTTTATGTGACAAAAAAGTGTAGTAATAGTGACTTAATTAATTGTTATAGCAGGCAAAGTTTAGTTACTTTGACGTGATAAAATATATAGTTCTGTAACTTTATATATGAGTAAAGTTCAGTGACTATACGAAAAATCAAGTTAATTTTGTGTGATAGGAAATTGAATTACCTTGGATTCAGAATTTTTATGTGATAGAAAAAATGTTATAAGATTATTGCTATTGGGTTATTTAAGTACACCCGTCATTTCGAAATTCTGAATACGCTTGCTATTCACCATGATCAATAGAAACAAAGTCAGTAAATCAAAACGAATTTACTCGAATCGATTTATCAAAAAATTATAATATATATAATGTATACATAAACAAATTTCTTATATACATATAAATTTGACCTTAGATGAAATATTATATACTTTATTAGAAATAGATCTAGTTAGTAAGTTAAAAGGGAGTTCATTCAAATCCCTTCATTTAAAAAAGTGGAATATATTATATATACCCAAATAAATTTCTCATATGCATATAAATTTTATCTGGATAAAAAATCAAGTTAATTACGTAAAATATTATTATTATTATTATTATTATAATAATAATAATAATATTATTATTATTATTATTATTATTGGTTCACGTGAATATTAGACCTTACTCCGTATTTATTTGTTCGGAAGGGATTTCTAAGAATCCACTCTTTGAACTTAGATTGGAGCTTGTTTGCAGTGATGTTGAAATCAAATATTGTACTTGTAGTATATTTAAAAGAGAAATGAGTAATTAATATCTATCCAATAGAATTAATATGTTTTTTAAATCCTAAAATTTAATGTTTGAATAAATGGGGCCAAATGTATATAGAACTTATTACAATATGGAAATATTGTTATGGTTTACTAAAATAAAAACGTTACATTAATCTTGAGCAGCTAGTGTGAGAGGAGACCGATGGAACTTTCTCGGTCCCCATTATCCAAAATGGATTCATTAAATTATTTTTAAAAAAAAATGAAAATAAATGTAGCAAACGTGTATTAATAAAACACAAGCCATCTGCCCCCATTTCCTTCCCCATAAACGTGAAAAGTTAAAATTATTGCTTCGCCTATTTATTTATACTTTTGAATGAATGAATGTCAAAATCAGTCTCTGTAAATGTAAAATCTTGTCTGACCACAAACTTTATTGATCTAAAATCTAGAAAAACTGAATTGGATTTAGGGCAATTTCGAAGAGATCAACAATGGCTACCATTTCAACGGCTCGAAGCTCCGCTTATCTCACAGCTCTTACACAAGAGATTGAAAAGAAGCTTCAACGTGTATGTATATGCTTTGATTTTGTGTTATGCGTCTTCGGTTTTTTTTTTTCTATTCTTTTCCTTTTTTGTTGAATTTTGATTTTTCCCGTGGTTTCATTGACTAATTGAGTTGGTTGAATTCTATGCATCTGTTTCGAATTCTGGTTCAGGCATTGACTTCGCCCTCACAGAGGCGTAACTTGCTGCAAGAGCTTTTCGCTGATATAGCTTTGGAAGTAGATGACCGAGCAAAAGGTAAACTCAAAAGTTGTTACTCTCTCATTTTTTGCTGCCTTAGGTGGTGTGGTGTCTGTGTGCGCTCTTTTTTTTCTTTTTCTTTTTCTTTTTGTTAACCACGTTATTCGCTGATATATCTTATGATTTAGCAAAAGGTAACTCAAAGTTATTACTCTTCTTTTAGTATTTTGCTGGCTTAGGTAGGGTGCTTTTGTTAAGCATATTATTCCCGTGATGTGGAAAACAAACTGAACTTATTGATTGTTAAACATGAAAAAGGCATGGCAAACTTAGAAAGTTCTTTCTACTTGCATTTTGTACGAATATTTATGGCTTAAAAAAAACTGTGAGAGAGGAAGCTAATGTCCTGCTCTGTTAGTTGTGAACCCCGACAAACAAAATAAAGTCTTGGTTGATCAAAAAGGGATCTGTTGAATTAGTATGTATTTTCTACTGAAGCAGTGGTTTTGGAGAGGAGGAGAGGGGGGGTCATCTGGGAGGTTTATTGGTAAAATTGACCCTCCGTGTGTTTTGAAAACTACTTGATACTGACTTTCATTTTGTTTGGTAAGTATGAAGCTAGCCTGTAAGATGTTAATGTTGCTATGTAAAATTGGTAAACCGTCAGTGTGTGAAAATTAACTTGACTGTGACTTTCCATTTTGTTTGGTAGGTATACAACTGGTCTGTTGACATTAATATTACCAATTACACCTGTAGAGCACCTTCAATTTTAAAGCAACCTTTGGAATATAAGATTGGGATTCCTGTCCATTATAGAATCCTGTAAATACATGGTCTTTTATTCATCTCTTTGCTTCTCTTGTGAACTGAATGATTGATATGAAGATACATCTACATCTCATTGATGAGGTGAGATCGTGGGGAATCTTAGTAGCTCAGTTGGTTGGCTTCTTGGACTTTCACTTGTTGCTGAGGTTCGATTCCCCACCTTGTAATCCTCTCCCCATTTCCCTTTTCTCTATCCTCAATTTATTAAAAAAACAAAAAGGAGATGAAAGACTTGAGATGGTGAATTTTTCTGAGGATTCTACTTCAGTAAGTCTTGAGAAAGTGCTGCATCTTAATGCTATTGTGAGAGTCATTTAATGTAACAATATCAATTACAAAGATGCTATGCTGTTAATATGTGTATACCAAATGTGTCTAATGTGTCGTAGTTGCATTCGCAAGATATCCTTAGTTGAGATCTGAGAATTGTTGTGATTTAATTCATCAAGTGAATTTGGTGCTCTGATTGGAAACTGTTCTAGACTAGAGCCCTTTTGTGTAGGGAATGTTGTGCTCTGTATGTTGTAGAATGTAGCAATACTCATTTCATCTATATTATATTATTATAGAGATGGTATTTCTGAGCGGTCTTTTTTCCATATGAGGTTTTCAAATGATATAGTGCTCCTTGCATTCCTTATCAAAAAAAAAATGTCCCTTGCATATTATGAGAACTTATATCAGGCAATGCTGGGAAATAGCTAATTGGGTGACAAACGAAATACAATTGTGTTAAAATATGTACCCATATTAATTATGGAATGAATTATTAGACTTCAAGCTAATATTTTTATTTGTTTGAACTAATATTTTCAATCTGAAGAATCTCGTTAATCTGTTCTTCAAGCTAAATGTGTCCAGAAAACACAAGATATCATATGCTAGAGGAAAATTTTGATGTGAAGCATTTTTGGTGATCTATCAAGGTGGAGAACTTATATTATGATTTAACATCTTAACAGAGATAATACTCGGCACCAAGGATGCTATTATGGTTGCAGAGGAACGGGCTGAAGGACCGACATGCTACTACTATGTGCTTGCTGATCATTTTATCCATGTACCTCAGAATGGAAAACCGATCCTTGATTTAATAGTCCAACTGTGGAGCCAATCTTTTGCTGCAAATATTTTTTCACTCCTTTTCCATAAGTGGGTTAGTAGAGTTTTTACATCCTTCAATGATCTTACTTTCCCTTTTAAGTTTTGTACTCTGTATGTAGTGAGATGGTTTTCAGACCCACAAGTTAATGATGATATTATAGCTCTGGTGTTGATATTTTCTTGAACTTTTTCAATTGACTTCATTTTATTTTATTTTTTGATAACGAACTTTTTTAATTGACTTCACCATACATGTTTTTCTTCTTTTTCCTTTTACCAACTTATGAGGAGTCTTTTTATCTTTCTTTCTTGGCCTAGCATCATGTGTTTCTCACAATATTGTGGGCTATGCTTGAATTTGGTCATTATATTTGTATATGCT
Organism: Solanum pennellii; assembly: GCF_001406875.1. Classification (NCBI taxonomy): domain Eukaryota; kingdom Viridiplantae; phylum Streptophyta; class Magnoliopsida; order Solanales; family Solanaceae; genus Solanum; species Solanum pennellii. Next base: position 66,210,966 of record NC_028647.1, on the reverse strand, counting down.
GTGAGCAAATGGGCCAAAAGTGGTTTTACTCTCCGGAATGACATTCCAAATGATTTTACTCATTTTGCTTAAAGACTTGGAGGGGTATATTTATGTGGCTCTTAGAAACTCTTACAGCTCCAAGTGTTTAGGCATATCCAAGAGTGAATATCGTATTCTCACGGTGTGATCTGTAAATATTATAAAGATGTTCGTACAAAGTCGCTTCTTCCTTCCCACTCCCAACTCTGAAAAGAAAGAGATGAAGGAAAAGGACCTCACAAGTAAGAAAAAGCGGGAAGGGGGTAGGAGGAGAGGTGTGTGTGTGTGTTTTGTGTTTGTGTGTTTTGTTCACGCAACGATACTGAAATTACTATTCCAAAAAAAAATCTCTTCTACTTTGCAGTTGTTTGAGGTTCAACTTGAGAATTCTGAAGTCCTCCTCCGATACTCATCAGCTCTTGTTCAAGGAGCGACAAATGTATTCTGGTATGAGTTCCACTCTTATTTTAAGATCTTATTGATTGCTAATGTCACTTTTCATTCGCGGCTTCTATGGAGTCTGAAGTATGTAAGCTACCAGTATGTGAGTTTTCTATTCTATTGCTGAACTTGCTAATAGTTCAACGGCACAAATCTTTATGATTTAGATATATCAAGGTTCGAATGTGATGAGAGTTCACTGCATAGGGTCTATCCTTTAGGCAACAATCTGGATGGCTTGTTGCTTTATACACTCCTCAGCGCTTGTTTCCCTTTATGCAACCTTCCTAAGTTTTCTTGCTGATACTGGAACATTGGTTGTTGCTCTTGCTTTCATTTTCTCTTGCATGAACGAAACTTATCATCACGTTGGATCAATTACTAGCCTACAAATCAGTATTAGCAAAGCTCTTCACCTTCTTGCATTCGTCATATCCACGTTAATATATATTGCTACTCAGAGATTTACCCGGTTGATTCTCATAGAATAGACTGCGTAATATTTCTATCCAACTGCACCGTAGTGTCTGACAGGTTTATGATTTAAATATATTCCTGCTCTTCTGGGTTTCAACATTTTGTCTGTGCTTTTTTTTTCTTATTGCATGCTTCAGAATAACTTCTCTAAATATGTACGGGGATGGAGTACGGGGGTTATGGTAAAATGTGTTAATGATTGGTTGACATATCCTTTTTGCAGGATTGACATCCAAACAAACACAAGGCGTTTTCAGAGTCTTTTTAAGGTCAAATACCTGTAACTTGATTTCTATTTTCTTCAAGTATTTGGAGTAAAACTGGCAATTTTGTGTTTTTTTTTCGATCTTAGCAAATGGTGATAATTAGTTATTTGGATGTGTGTAACAGTATCTGCTCGAGGAAGTTGCCCTTGTTCCTGACCGATTAAAGAAGATCCCTTTGCAGGTCTGATGTTTGCCCCCTCAGCTTTTCCTGTGTGCCAAAGCAAGTCTAGTTTTAGTGGGCATATCCTAACATCATTTGCGGTCTTCATCTTGTCAGGCCCAAAGAGATCTATTTCTCTTCCTCTCAAGGTTCATATTTTTCTATAACCTAGGTAAGTTGATCTTAGCAGTAACCTCGCATAGAAGGTTGAGTACGCATGCTTATGTTAATCTTTTTGCAGGTGACAAACTAGGAAGTTTCTTAAGGCAATTCCCTGATTTCCCGAATGCTTTCTTGATTGGTGGTGCAGCAGATATATTTGTCACTGAACTAGCTGATCAGGTAAGAGAAGTATCTTTAACATCCCAAGCCATTTCCTTACTCTTCCTGTATTTGTTCTCATTTATAATTATGTTGTCAGCTTCAAAAACTAAAAGTGGAGCCAGTGTTGTTGCATTATCTCTCCCAATTGAAGGTTCTTCAAGGTAAAGCTAATTTTGTTGCTAATTTGTATAAATATGGGTTTTAAAGAATGGAGTTACATTTACAATGACCTCTCTGCAGGATTAGAGTTGAGAATGGCTACTAGTACAAGATTGAAAACTTGCTTGTATAGCTTCACGTCACCAGGTGCTCCCATGTACCCAACAAGAGCTGTCCGCCATGCAGCATGGGATGCATTAGATTTGCTATATCCTGTGAGTTGTCTCTCCATTATCTGAAGAAAGCTCATGATTTGATATCATTACTTCGTCGTATTCCGGACAATTTATGGGTTGATGTAAGATGTATTTACTTTTCATCTATGCATGAGATGTTTAATGGTGTACCGAAGTATCCTGATGCACAATGCGCACCTAGGAAGTAGATAAAGAAATACAGAAACAATAGTTCAGATTCTTTTGGGGTATCTTTATATAAAAATATTCTGGTCTTTATCAGTTTTTTCTTTTGAGAGCTAGAAATGCATCTTGAACATTAAGCTGCATATATTTTTGGACTAGCTTGTAACATCTTGAGTGTAACTGTTGATAAGAAAAGTCCGGGCTAGAGAAACCTAATCTGTAGGTGGGAACTGGTGATATTTTTGTAAGTGGGTGGTATACAAAGATAACTTCTTAGAAAAGCTGTTTTAGTTACTTTGCCAGTTTGTGGTAAATGTGGAATCCTTTGTTAGCTTCTATATTTCCTTTTAAACATGGAAGCTCATGATTGCCATTAGAGAATATCGCAAGGATAGGAGTTTTATCGCCTTCCTCTTCGTCGTAGAGTTCCACTTTTTCCTCTAACGTGATTTAATGTCTTGCTTCAGGTCGGACGATACCCTCGGCATATTATAAGTCTCTTTTTCCGTTTGCTGTATCCTTGGTATTGGCCTTCTTCATTTTGGAACTTTATAAAGTCATGCATTCTGGCCGTGTTCTATTCTCTCTTGAGGTTAATATTTTCTAGTTGGGATAAAGTGAGGAGTAGACCAAAGGAGCAATGATGTCGCCGAATGGTGTTCGACATTTAAGATTTGTGCGGAGTAATGTTGTATGTTGAGTCAAGAAGTTTGGACCTTGATGTATTAAAGGTTTTTCCTGCATGTAATTAAGATATTGGGAATTATTGTTTTCGGAAGCATGGTGGTGTAGAACGGTATACATGTAGAATTGTTGTCATTTGTACTGTAGCGGACATACTAGTTGTGTGCTTGTACTTTTCTTAGTTCAGGTTGTTGGTGAAGAAAATGCCAGGATCCTCTTTTAGTATTCATTCTGATTTTAGCTATTGTTTGGAACGCACTTTTTTGGGGGGTTGGGGGTGCAATTGAAGAGAACTTTTTATTAATCACCACGGACCCTTATTTACTATCCAATGCGTAATTCCGACAGACTGAAAAACTACCGCATGTTCGGTTTTAAATTATGTGGTTTAGAATTTTTTAAAATTGAAGAGTCCTTAAAATAAAAAAGAGCATCTTTTGAAACGTGCTATAAAGAAACACTACTATTCTGCAACGAAAATTTAATTATTCTACAACAAAAAATTTATTATGCACGCCGTGTCATAGAGGTAATTTTTTATTATATGGATGGAAGGAATTTATTTTCCAAGCTAATAATGGGACATTTTAAGTCCTTTTGTCATTTTTTTTAATGCCCCTTGTTCAATATATTTTGTTTTTTATTTATTTTTAAAATATTTTCCTCTTCTTCAAGATTATGTTAATCAAATCTTTTAAGAGTTTAATTTGCTGTTCTATGCTATCCTTTTTTTACGTAATAAATTTTAATTTAAAAAAAAATTTATGATCATTATAGAAGTTTAGTTTATTATTTTTCTATTCTATATTTATTTATTCTATTATTATACTAAATACTTGTTATATAACTTTTCTGTGAGAGTTTGTTGATAGCAGATTGATTATGTTCGATCACTCAGGTCCTTCAATCTTACCTTTTTTGCAGTCTTTGACATCGAAAAGAAAATAGTTGCAAAGCACAAATTTAGTTCCTATTGAGTTATGTGGATAGAGGCATATTCCTAAAAAAGTGTGGTTAGAGAAAGCAAAAGTTGTGAATTTGTCCTGCAAAATTAGATCATAGTACTTTCACGGAGGCAAAATTAAAAAGTCACCTATTGGGGGGACTTACAGACCATCTGGAAATAGAAAGAATCCATTTAAAAACTCGCATCCCATACCAGTAAAGCTCTGGCTAGACACATACATACCTTCTCAGGGATGAGAGAGTTCAATAAATTTTTTGAATCCAAATCTTCACAAGGTTAAAATCATCACATTCTATCCTAAGGGCTTTATTAGGAGAGATACATACTTATAATTTTGAACTCTCCTTGGAGAGAATTAGGACTGAATCACTGAACTTGAATTAGAAATAGCTTAATATGCAAAGCCATATGAAGATCTGCCACTTTGGGAAGCGGCATTTAAGACTCAAAAGCACACAATCAATACGCAAACCCAAGCAATTCTACGGTACAAGGCACAAGCTTTGTCACTTCAGTCAAACGTCGTCATGTTCACAGAATGAAGATAAAGCCTCTTTCTCTGTTAGAATCTGTGTTCCCCGCAATACCAGCAGACATACTCCTCCCATATATTTGAAACAAGATATAATCCATTCAGATATTCAACTTAGTCACCCAGTAATGATCCCATTACCTATTTCCTAAGTCAACTTTTTAAAGCTTATTACAAACATTGGATAAAACTAGATAGAAGCTTAGAGTAAAGCTGATTGCACAAAGACTGCAATTGCGAAACCAGGGGGCAAAGAATAGACTGACAAAACCTGCCTCCACGACCTTCGGCTGGTGTCTGCCACCATCGGCAAAGCCTTTTAGTGGTAGGGGCTAAGGATTAGCATTTCCACTATAATCATACATCTCTTACATAAATTAAAGAGTTGAGTAGATTTCATCACTCCATCCAAGTCACAAATCCAAAGCGAGGGAAAAATTAAATAAGCATAATACCCATACAGGAACGGCTGAAATTTTCCAACAAGTACTTTCTTTCTTGCAACTTGAAAAGACAAGGCCAAAGTACAGAGAGTCTGTGTGTGGTGTGGTGTAGTGTGGTGTGGCTCCACTAAGCACTGGATGTAGAGGCAAACATTACTACCAGACCCATCAGTTCGTTTGCATTGCTTCTGTATGATATTTCATCAAATCAGCATCTAGATCTTCTGCAGATACCTTTTCTCCACGACCTCCTCTTCCCCATCCTCTGTTGCCTCCTCGAAATCCACGATCACGTCCTCTGGCACCCCGTGACCTCCCAAAACCACCACCTCTTACTTGACCACTGTTTTAACACAATGAAATATGATTAGAACACATTGAATGGAAACTAATCCCACATCCATAATCCAGTTATATCATATAACTATGTTAAACAATATCAAAAGAGAGGACAAACCCAACTGAACAACTCAACTGAAGATTTAAATCAAACAAGTACTAAAACATGAGATTAAGCTATTGCGGAAATCTTTTACGTCAATTGACGCTGAATCACTTGCAATGAGTTGACCGATCATCCAATTCGCCAAGTGAGTGCTAATAGTTGTCAGCATATTATCCATTTAATCAAGTACTAAGGGCGCTAAACCAGAGAGGGAACTCTTAAGGACTTCAAACTGAAGCCATCACATTAACCACTCAGCAAAGTAAGCATCCCAACACTGAAGTTATGTACCTCACTTCATGGAAAATCTTTTCACAAGTGGTACAATTTCGATTCTTCACTAACTTCCATTTTGCATGATAACTTTGTTAGTGCAACAACATTCAAGGGGCCAAACAGTGGAATAAATTGTTAGTGTGCTAATACCAACAAAAAACTTCCAATTCAATGCCTCTTGAACACTTCCAATCCTCCATAAACTAAAGACAGTTAAAATCTAATAAACGGAAGTTAATGAAGTAAAAAGAATTAAGTCTTAGTATTAATTTTTTTCTAATAGTTCTTGATATTTATGATAGAAACCTCAACAAGAATGAAAATGATTCTCAACTTATTCAGTTTAAAGAAGATGACAAACACTAACTACTTCATGCCTCCAAACTACGTATTTGGTTATATGCAAATCTTCAAAAATTCATTTTCTATATATCCTTGATCCTTGGTTAAGAGAAGGGAAAGAAGAGAGCAGACTTGGTATGCAACATAGAAGAGGAAAGACAAAAATGAGACAACATTTTCTTGACTATAAATTGTCTCCTAAAAACAACTGTACTCCCCATGCCCTTGTCCAAACAAAGGAAATGTGTACTCACTAACTCCACATTTTACTCAATTTTCTCCTTTTCTGCATCCAACCAAAGCTTACGTTCCATGAGACATTTGCACAATATTGTTTCATTTATATAGTACTTCTGTATGATCTATCCACGCGATTAACTCCAATACAAGTCTCCAAAACCAACCACACATTTATCATTTTTGGCTACTTCATTAACTTATGTCACTTTGACAGAGTTCGACTGTAGAGCTTGGACCAAACTAGCTAATATCTCCACTTTGTACATATATGTATGAATTTCTTACAACTACTGGAACTACAGTTACCAGTCTTGTGAAACCACTTTAGAACTTGCTTAGCACCCAGAAACTACAAACAAAAAATTTGCTCCATGACTATGTTGCTTGGACTATCCAAAAATCTTGCCGCGCCCATGTTGGATCCCCCACAAATGAACTACTTTTGGAGGAACCGACCCAAACCCGATGATATTTTTGAAGAGTAAGAGAAACATAGCTCCACGATCAAATATATTTTTTTCTTCTTTGCGTGACCTTTCTAAGGAGTGGGTGAAGAGGCCAGTGTGTCAGTAAAAAAAATTTACAAATGGTTGGCTACAGAATAAAGCACATAAAAATAATTAGCACTTAGCTAGATGTTCAATCTTATAAAAAAAAACTTATTTTCATTTATGTCATCAAATAGCAGAATAAAAAATCTCAAACAAAATTCTGATCCAATTTAACAGCTTGGCGAGTAACAGAGCATACCTTCTAGGAGCTCCATTAGTATCTCCAAAACCAAAAGCTCCATTGGAAAAAGGGGCAGTAGGAGTGACAATGTTGGTTCCAACAATTTCAATCTTCATTGGCTTCCCATCAAGCTGAACATTGTTGAACCTTTTAACACCAGCTAGTGCATCTTGTCTACGTGAGAAAACCACCTCTGCTGTTCCCTGAAGAAGCAGTTCCAGTGTTCCACTAATTTCAGCCAAACAACATTGTTTTCCTTTAAAGTGCATAGTCTAGGTCAACAAAATACCTTTGATCTCCCGCTCCTATCATAATGAACAGCATAACGTTTCAGGTCACCAATTTCTGAAAAGAGCTCCTGCAATTCAAGAATAAACATAATATTGGTAAACAATCAATAAACCTCCAGAAAGAGATCGCACACACTACTTACAAAATACAGTACATCTTTTTTCATACACCAATGCAGGTACATACTGCAAATTCCTGTGGACACAAGCTTCCTTATAAGCAGAAGAGCTGGTGAGTCTGCTTTCGATTCAGTGTCTTTCTTAATACGGTTAATCTTGACCAACAACTATATCCTTCTTAGCTACATCTCCATTAGTTTCTTACATAAATCTTTTCTTTTTTTTTCTTGTTACATCTTTATTACCTCCTCAGTGGATTAACTAGTATATCATGCTCATCCACCTTTTTCTCATCTTACTTACTATTCTAGCAGGGACAAATAATTAATTAAAGGTCAAAACTTTGACAACAAATCCAGAGATATTTAACAGTGTAATCAAAAGAGACTAGGGAAGCAAAAGAAAAGAAAAACAATGAACTTTCAAAATCCTAAACTAATTAGCTTGTTCTATTCCATTACCCAAAGAAGAAGAAGAAAATTTCATATTCATCCATAAACTCTCTCAACAAAGAAGTAACAGTTACCAGAGAGAGAAACTACCTTGATATCCTCATTGGAGACGCCGTAATCAAGATTGGAGATGTAGAGTTTAGTCCCAGTCTCTATGGAAGACGCCCGACCACCAGCTTGACCAAAGGCGACGGCTTGATCTGCCTCGAACATATCATGATTCCACGACGCTTGAGGGGCCTGAACAGCCAGCAACTTGGATCAGATACAATAATTTCATCCACCGTTCAAAATCCGGAAAAAAAATCAATTAAAAAAATTCAACCTTGGCGATGGAATAAGGTGCAGCTCGGTTAGCAGAACGATTAGGGACCCGTCGAGAAGGTCCAGCACTGGAGGTGGAGGCGGCGCCGCGGCCTCTGCCACGAGGCTTACCTCCGGTACCGGTCTTATTCTTCTTGATGAGATCGTCGAGAGTCATATCCAAAGCTGCCTCAGCCATTTGTAATTGCGTCTTTGTTTGTGGGTAGAAAGCTGGGTAGGGTTTGAACTTTGAGAAAAGAAGCTCGCTCGTATTTAATACTCACTAATTACTTATCAAATAATTTCAACACTATCTCCAATATAATTAGTAGTTGGTTATCATGGCAAATATAGTTTGCTAGCATGTAACAAAAATGTGTTAAAACAATCAATGTTGGCGCATATTATATAAATGATACAAATAAAAGAAATGAAATCTTGATAAGTTTCCACATACATAAATGTGTTAAAATAATATTTTTTTCACGTATTATGGAAGAGAGATCAAAAAATAAAATCTTGAAAATAGCCACATTCGAGAGTATGTTTAAATACCAAATCTTTGCATATAAATTAGGCGAAATGATTTTGTAGACACTTATAGATAGAGTAGACCGATGATCTTGTAGTCATTTGGCCGGCTATTGAAAGAAAAAACAATTTGTATCAGTTTATATTGTGAACCCTTCTACTTACTCATTTGTCATATAGATCCCTAAATTAAATAAAATGCAATATATTAACTCCTTTTGACCATTGATCGATCATGCTTATGTGTCATTAAAATATCTAAGTTGGCGAGAGAGTTTGACTACACGCATTTAAGGCGAGTGAACATCATATTTTAAGCTTTAAATTTTTAATTATTAAATTTATATAATAAAAGAATTAAAAAAGAAAAAAGAATCTATCTTCTTCCAACACCACTTTTTCAGCAACTCCCACCCCATGCTGTTCAACCTCTTTTTTTTGTTTCCACACCATAGTTATCTTATTTAGCCCAATTTTGGAATTGTCACTTATGTGACATAACGTTTCATGTCGATTATCAGTTGAGAGAGAGAGAGAGAGAGAGTCGTGAGTGAACATCATATTTTAAGCTTTAAATTTTTAATTATTAAATTTATATAATAAAAGAATTAAAAAAGAAAAAAGAATTTATCTTCTTCCAACACCACTTTTTCAGCAACTCCCACCCCATCGCTGTTCAACCTCTTTTTTTTGTTTCCACACCATAGTTATCTTCTTTAGCCCAATTTTGGAATTGTCACTTTGGTGACATAAGGTTTCATGTCGATTATCACCGACAATGGTGTGAGAGTGAGAGAGACAGCTCTGGTCCCTTTTTCGCTATATTGGAAGCGATGATCCTTTTTTTGGCCTGAATGGGAGGCGGCGGCCAATGAAAGAGTTTGCAGGTATGCCGCAGAGGATAGAGAGGGGAATTTGCAGGTCCCCATCTTCAATCTTTCACAACAATCGTCTCATTCTAATCCCTTAAATTTGTCTTTTTCAACCGATTTTGATAACCCAAGAAAATCTAAGGCGAATTATGGGTAGATTTCGATGAGTTCCGCGACAGAGGTTGGTGTTAAATTGTCTTTGTAAGCAATTTGGGTAACATGACAATTATTAAAGCAGAAACATCTTAAGAACCCATAATGTTTTTCCTTTTAATTACCATAATGATGACCATTAACATTTTACCATACCCATCCATTTTTATACATTCAACCACTTGTCATTTCAGACAAATTAATACACTACTATCACATTCATATAACAAAATGGAGCAAATTAATAGAATAAATTTCATGACTTTCAGTCAAAAGTATTAAATTTTATGTTAGTCATCATCATTTCTGTCACGACTGGAATCTAGACCCCAGACGAGACCGGCGTCGTTGACCTCTCAGAGGTCGCAAACAAGCCTACTTACGTCATTCTTACTTTACATAGGTTAATTTTAGCGGAAAATTTGAAATTTTTGATTCTTTAATCATACTTGCCAAACATTCTTTATATTTCGTAATCGTTCATCATCAACCATCTAACAATTAAGAGATAAGCAACTGAAAGAAATAATTCATTAAGTATTAATCGTATATCGGCCAAAATAACACCAATACAACGTCTGAACCAAAATAGGAAAGAAGCGCCAGTGGAACATGCTCCACTAGCTCAACTCTAAAACTACGCTAGAATGTAAAACAGTAGCATCCTCGAAAGCATGAGGACCTACCAAACTCCGGATGAATGCTGACGTCCGGATAGCTGCAACAACGAACATGTAGCTCTACCGTCCACCTGTGCCTGCACCTAAAAGTAGATGTTTGTATGGAATTAGTACACACTTGTACTAAGTATAGGTATATGCAAGCACACACCAAGGACATGCATGAGGAAGAATAGCTCTTTCCTAACAACATGATGTTCGAAAGTCAAGTCAGTGGACTTGCTAAATTGAGATTGTCAAAGTTATGCCATGAGAGTGACATGCATCATTATAATCATCGTAGGGCACACAACACATAACATCTTCATATTATTCATTCATATACCATGAGACCTTATTATCATAGACTTAACCTTAAGACTTTCCAAATGAGGGCTCAACACATGGGACCTCAACTAGGGCCGACATAGATTATGTGAGCATCATGAAATCCAGTGTCTCCCCCACACCGAAAAGAGGTGGAATCACCGGCCAAAGCGATTCAATAACATGCTAGCGTATATGGGAATTTAACCCCGCCACCCATACCCGGCAAGCCGGACAGTCTCATCTCATGAGAGTTACGTGAACCTCCGCCCTTCCCGAAAGAAGGTATCACCGCTCATAGCTAGCCTATCGGTGCTCGGTATAAAGTTCCATTACATTCAACTCATACATCATGGAAGTTGGCTTCTAGTATGAGGACATCATAGCTCAATAGATGATTTCTCATCTCATCATTAGTATTAAGTGTTTTAAACTCAATATCTTCATTAGAGTATTCATCGAGACTGGTCTCTTCATTATCTTACACTCTCATTGGTGAGTACGTATTGCTAACATTTACTTAGGCTCATTTGAGATTGATCTCATCATGTACATTAGCCTCACATCATGATTGTCACCACATTCTTCATTATTAGCACCATTATTTTTCATAGTTACTTACCTCTTATTACGTGGATGTTCATTTCTTCATTTCATTGCGTATATCTTAGGTTCACTTATACTTGAACGTATGTTAAACTTATGTGTCTATACATACAAGCCATGGGGCTTCATTTATAGTTCGTTAAGTGATTCTTATTTTCCTAAGATTATGTATTACAAGACTTATGTATCTTGTATATATACCAAGATCTTGATTTTTGATCTAAGTAGATGACATTATTCTTGAATATTTTACTCACGTATGACTTATGTATCAATACGGAGGTTTGGGCACGGGAACCCAAATCTTGAATCACTTGGATATCATTTATATTTTTCATTGATTTTATTTCTAATATTCATGACATTAGAACTCTAAATTAAATCTCAACATTTACGAGAAAGAATAAATTTTCTATTTTTAATTAGAATTCTAAATTAAATCTCAATAATTACATAAAGAATTAATTTTTCTACTTTAATTAGAATTCTAATTTAAATCTCCATATTTACATGAAAGGATAAATTTTCTATTCTAATTAGAATTCTAATTTAAATCTCAATATTTACATAAAAGAATTAATTTTCTATTTTAATTTTACTATTAATTAACCGAAAGGTTGGGTGTTCAAGCCCCCACAACCCCTTTGATTTTTTTTTTAGGATTTAAATTCATTACCATTGGGAGGTTGTGGGTTCGAACCCCCACAGCCCCCTTATTTTTCTTTCTTTTTCGCTAAGGAGGAGGCTGTGAGGTGGTGGGTTCGAACCCCCACAGCCCCTCCATCTTTAATTTTTTTTTAATTTTATATAAAGGCGAGTGGTTGTGAGGTTGTGGGATCGAATCCCCATAGCCTCACTTCCTTTACAATGATTTCGCCCCTTTCCTTCCGCTTTGAGGTCGTGGGATCGATTCCACGCCTCGCGCTCCCAATTTTTTTTTCTTCGCGCGTAGCTGGGGGTCGCGAGTTCGATCCCCCCCAGCCCCCTTCTCTTTTCCTTTTTCCTCGCGCAAGATAGGGGCGAGAGTTCGATTCCCCCAGCCCTTTTTTTAATTTTTTTTTTAATTTAAGGCATGCTGCAGGGAGGTCCTGGGTTCGATCCCTGCAGGCCTCAAAACTTTTTTTTTTATTTCTTTGACGTCCAAAAATTTCCAGATTCTTTAAAAGCCTATTTCTAAGTTCTGGAAATTTATTCCACGATTTTTCTGCACTTTTTTCATCAAATTTCACATTAGTTCTTAGGGAGATTTCATGGTTCATTTAATTCACTATACTTCATCATAATGAACATCACATTGTACACCCATTACACACATAAAATACACGATAAATATACAACTTATACACCCTAAAATAGTGCCTAAACCACTGCCCTATACACGCCCATACATCAACTTTTCCGTTCATATTTTGATGATCTATATCGTGATTTTCCGCACATAAACACATTCATATTTAATTTAAACACATCATTCATGAAAAAATCTAGCAGCACAACATACCCATCCTACAAATTCGTTAGGGAGCTAAGGACAAGGACATACGAAGGGGAACAACCTTAGTTTCAAGAGTTTAAGAAACGTTCGAAAGAAAGTACTCTTGGAGAAAGAATTCCATGAGAGAAACCCATACCTTTATTGATGTTCAAACGAAGAATTCGCTACCCAAAACTCTCTTCAAAAATCAGTCCAAGTTACTTCAACGTCCACACCACTCAACGAACAACTTCTCTTCGCCTTAATATTTTTTTTGGTTGCTTTGTTTTTCTTAAAATTTCATGTGAGTTCTTCAAGCGTGAAGAACTGTTGATATTGGGCAGAACAACGTGAGAAAAATGGAGAACGTGAGAGAGAGAGAATTATTAGGATTAGGAGACTAATTCAAGACTTAGTCAAATATAATTAAAAATTAATACAAACCTGGTTTATTTTAATTAATACGTGAAAAGACCATCATGCCCTTAAATACCTATTTATTCTTATTTATTTAAAAAAAAAAATCTGGATCGTTACATTATCACTATAGTGCATTAAGACTTAAACTCAATGCCTTACCTATATAAAGACACTTTTGGTCATAAATCAATGGGACTTTGAACCCAACTTCTTATTATCATGGTGCACCAAGACTTTAACTCGATGCACCAAGACTTTAACTCGATGTCTTACCCACTTAGTGCGGTAAAACCTGAATTCACAGTCTTACCCTCAACCAATGCCTTAATAAACCATGCATTACCAAAAAAATAATTATAAAAAATCATAAATATAATTTGAACTTGACTTAATATACAAAATCAATTAATTAGAACAACATGTTAGAATCATATAAAATTCCCTAGTTAAAATAAATTCAAACATTTTATTAGTCCCTCTCAACATTATTATGAACATTATCATAATTTACTAACCATTTTAGAATAATTACAAAAGAAGCTTTGTTAATACAAATAATTTGTTAATAACTTAACAAGTAAATGTTTAGATAAAGAAAAATAAAGAGGTGCAGAAGTGACCAACAATAATAATCCAATCAACATGTATATGTCACATAACTCAATAAAACAAGATCATAAAGAACAATTTCTTTACAAATTGTTAACTTACAAAATTAATTTTACTTTTAAATATATAGGTGATCAAATTAAAAGTTTGCTAAAAGTAAAAGCAACTTGTTGGACTCATATGATTTTGAGATGGTAAGAAAATCAATGATGCATAGTCAAAAGTAAAATATAAAATAAATTGTATAGTAATTAACCTTGAGAGAAAAATAAACACAAATATTTTTACCTTCTTTATATTTTCTTTGCTTCAACGAACAATAGTAGAACAATCGTATTGATAACGTGTTGTAAAACTAAAGCAAACTAACAATATAAAGATAAAGAAAAGAAGAATATAAGACGAGATATAGAAGATGAAAACAATAGAAATAGAGATACAAGAAGATGAGAGCTTTTCTTATTCAGGTATTCACCAAACTTTCAAGTCTATACAATAAGAAGTCTCATGCCTCTATTTATAGTTTAACATAGAGACATACAAAATGTTAGTCATAAACTTAACATTAACATGAATATATTGGGGATGTTATGAAAATGAAATGTTACAAAAATAATGGTTATGAATGTGGAGGTTGTGGAGGTTATGGTCACTTCATAATGAAGAAAGTAGTGACGATAATGTGTGAGTAACTTTTTGGTGTAGTGAACATCCACGGTAGAATATTTTATAACAAAGTAATATTTATTCTATCTATTTTTTATTTTTAGTCCAAGAAGCATAAATTAATTAAAATTGAGTTGTTTTACATGAAAAAAATCGTTCATCTACAACAACACCACTAAAATATTTGCAAATTCACCCAATAACATCCATATAACTCCACAATTGCCCCCTCATCAAATTAAAAGTAGCATTTCTGCCCCTCCAATTTACAGATTTCTCAAAGGGCACTCACAAACTAAGCGACGCCTCCATCAGCTCAACGATTCAAGTCTGCTCGAAATGAACCCTTCCCTTCGCCGGAGCTGGCACATTCGCCACCGGCGAACTATTTCCACTACGCGCAAATTCAACAACCAAGGAAACGACAAAAACTTCATAGCAACTCTAAATGAAATCGTTCGGAGCAAACGGAGCTGGAATATAGCACTGAACAGCACCATTTCCACCAGACTGAAAAGCCATCACGTAGAGCAAATTCTACTTCAAACCCTTGATGATTCTCGGCTGGCTTTACGGTTCTTCAATTTTCTTGGCCTTCACAAGAACTTTTATCATTCAACAATGTCGTTTTGCATTCTAATACATTCCCTTGTTCAGTCCAATCTTTATTGGCCTGCTACTTCACTTTTGCAGACACTATTGCAAAGAAAAGTGAACCCAAGTTTTGTTTTTGACAATTTGTTAGATGTGTATAAAAGATTCAATTTTGGTCACACTTTGGGTTTTGATTTGCTAATCCAAAATTATGTTCAGGATAGGAGAGTAATGGATTCTGTGTTGATTGTTCGGCTTATGATGGAGCATTCATTAGTACCAGAATTAAAGACTTTAAGCTCTGTGCTCAATGGCTTGATTCGAATAAGACGGTTTGATTTGGTTTTGCAATTGTTTGATAATGCATTAACTTCGGGTGTTAAGCCTGATGAGTATATTTATACAGCTGTGCTTAAAAGTTTGTGTGAGTTGAAAGATTTTGAAAAGGCTAAGGAAGTGATGAATTGGGTTGAGAGAAGTGGGATTAAAGTGAGTGTTATTTTATACAACATATTGATTCATGGGCTCTGTAAGGGTGGAAGAGTTTGGGAAGCTGTTGAAATTAAAAGTTTGTTGATTACCAAAGGATTGAATGCTGATACTGTCACATATTGTTCTTTGATTTTGGGGCTGTGTAAAGTGAATGAATTTCAGCTTGCTCGAAGGTTAGTGGATGAGATGTTGGGGCTGCTTTTGGTTCCTCGCGAGGCTGTAGTGTCGAGTGTTGTTGACGGGTTGAGGAGAGGGGGTGATTGTGTAGCTGCTTATAGATTAGTTGATATGACAGGGAAAGTTGGAGTTGTGCCCAATTTATTTGTTTATAATGCATTGCTTAATTCTTTGTGTAAAGGTCGTGGGAAGTTGGATGAAGCAGAGTCTCTTTTTAATAGTATGGAGGATAAAGGGTTGTGCCCAAATAGTGTAACTTACTCCATCATGATCGACTCTTTCTGCAAACAAGGGAGATTAGATGCTGCAGTTCTTCTTTATAATAGAATGCTTGATAATGAGGTAGAATTAACCATATACCCTTACAATTCTCTCATCAATGGCTATTGCAAGGCTGGAAAATGCGGTGTGGCGGAATCTATCTTTAATGAGATGATTGATAAAGGATTGACCCCAACTGTTGTAACCTATACTTCATTGATAGATGGTTACTGCAAGGAAAGAGAAGTGCAGAAGGCCTTTAGGCTTTACCATGAGATGACTGGCAAAGGAATTTCACCTAATACTTTCACTTTCACTGCACTAATCTCTGGATTTTGCCGTGCACACATGATGGTAGAAGCAAATAAGATATTTGATGAGATGGTGAAAATGAATGTAACTCCTACTGAGGTCACTTATAATGTCTTGATTGAAGGACATTGTAAAGATGGGAACACCATAAAGGCTTTTGAATTGCTAGATGAAATGTTGAAGAAGGGTCTTATTCCTGACACATATACGTACAGATCTCTGATAACTGGACTTTGTACGAAAGGTCAAGTATCTGAAGCAAAAGAGTTTGTTGATGACCTTCAAAACCAGCGTCATTATCTGAATGAAATGTGTTTCTCTGCTCTCTTACATGGTTATTGCAAGGAAGGAAGATTAAAGGATGCACTAACCACTACTGATGAGATGATAGAAAAGGGAATAAACATGGACCTTGTGTGCTACGGTGTACTCATAAATGGAACTCTAAAGCATCATGATTGGAAATATTTATTAAATATAATGAAGGAGATGCACGACCGAGGAATGAAGCCTGATGAAGTAATATACACTAGCATGCTTGATGCATATGGAAAAGTTGGTGATCTTAAAAAAGCTTTTAAATGCTGGGATATAATGGTCAGTGAAGGATGCTTCCCAAATGTGGTGACGTATACTGTGATGATAAATAACTTGTGCAAGGCTGGATTAGTAGATAAAGCAGAGGTATTCTACAAGGAAATGTTAGCTAAAGGGTTGACACCTAACCAGTTCACATATAGTTGTTTCCTTGATTATCTCACTAGTGAAGGGTACATGGTAGAAGCTAAACAGCTTCATGATGCAATGCTGAAAGGGTACCTTGCAAATACTGTGACATACAATATTATTATACGGGGTTTGTGCAGATTAGACCAAATTCAGGAAGCGATGGATATTTTGCTTGAAATGGAGGACAACGGTATCTTCCCAGATTGCGTAAGTTACTCAACTATCATTTATGAATTCTGTAGGAGGGGTGATCTGTTAGGAGCAAGAGGCTTGTGGGAATCCATGTTGACTAATGGTCTGAAGCCTGATGCAGTGGCTTATAACCTTTTCATTTATGGTTGCTGCATTGCTGGAGAAATGTCTAAGGCGTTTGAATTGCGTGATGAGATGATAGCAAGTGGTCTGAAGGTGACTCGTGCAACATATGCTTCTTTAATCCATGGAACCTGAAAAATGGGGCAGTCCACCAGATCTGCTAGCGCTGCTGCAAGGATCATTTACTTTGATCAAGTAATGACTATTAAAATTCAGGATATTTGTACAGGACGTGATCATGTCAACCTTTACTCTAAAATGCCTCATCCATGAATAGTTCAATCTCCTGCCTTTTTATATGAGGACATGAACTAAGAGTTGGGCATCTTTAGAACTTCAAGGGAGGTAGTTTGACAATTTCTTTTTTTTCTTTTCCTGTATATTTAAATCCAATCGTTTAACATAGGAAGTATTGGGAGGAAATATGACAATCTTCAAATTCTGGATAATGAACACCCAACCTGCTTGTATTGTCTATGAGTTAGTAAAGACCCTGATGTGTTTCTTCCTACTTCCTGTTGCTTCTTCAATTATCACTTAAAAACTTGTTTTCTACTCAAATTAGATTTTTCATTAATCTCCAGCTGATCTTCATGGCTCGGCTGTTTTTCCTTCTCAAATAGAGCATAGTGCAGTATTTGGAGTAAATCAGAGGGTCTCCATATTACTTGGAGAAATGTTACAAATAGTTTCCAATATTTACTTTTACATTTTAGTTGAGTGTCTTTTTGCCAGTGGTTTATGGAGAGACCATGCATGTATGTCTCTGTGTTTGTATTTTCTGTAACTACTATGAGTTATCATGATTGTTTTTTTTTAAGACAGGAGAAACCCGCAGCCGCTAACCTTTGAGTGTGCACAGGGTAAAAGCTCCGCTCCTATGCAATAGCTCACAAACCACATAGGAGAGGTAACCCACACTAGGCAAGTCCGGTGCGACAAGCTCGACCCAGAAGGCAAACCCCTTGCTTTAGCTAGCGAGGGGTTTCGAACTTGAGCCTCCAACATGGAAGGTCCCAAGCCCAAACCACTGGGCCACCCGAAAGGGTGAGTTATCATGTCTGTTTTCACTATTAATAGCTGATAATGGACCTTTCTTTTTATATATATATTTTCAGAACTTCATTCATACAGGCAACTGTTAATATGCTGTTGATGTTAATATCTGCAAGCTGGTATTCTTATCAGGTATGCAAAGAGTGTCCAGATGCTTTAAATTTCAAGAGTTGCTTGTGTTCCACATTGTGAAATTTCTTTCTTTTTTCTGTGGGCTTTATTTGCACGCTGCTAGGAGTCCCATTATGAGACATGTCATGCAGTCTCTTACTCACAATACTCTAGCTGATGAGGCAGTGTGCATGTTATGTTAACTTATAGAGGTGTTGGAGCTACATTTATTCCTTAAAATTCTCAGTAGATCAGTTCACGATATCACTGAAGATGTCACTTCATTTCATCTTGAATCGTTTTACGGTTTTTGAAAATGCTAGCTGTCACTGTCCCATCTACACTTAATGCTGTAAAATTTGGTCAAAATTGGTAAACCATTCCAACATGTCTAAATTGGAAATATTACAGAGTAAGGTCTCCATGTTGTGTGTTATTAAGGAGAATAACATTCACATGTCCAAGTGTTTCTGTATTATATAAAGAATATAGAATCACTTATCTGTTATCGTGGATATAACCATGTGGTTACCATAAACTTGATGTTTCAAAAAACATTTTTGAAACCCCTTTGGGGGTTGACTTTCTAGGTCGAGCTCGTTGCACAAGCTACGTTTAGTGCGGTTTACCTCTCCTGTCAGCTATAGCGGGTTTACCCGGTGCGCGTTGTGGGTTCCCTTGTCATCAAAATAAAAATAAAGGATATAGAAGTTGTGTCAGATGGAATTGGACTAACGAGATTTTAACTTTTTGTTCCTTGTCTTATATTGTGCTTTCTTTGTCTAACTCGATTTGTTATGTTGATTTATTATAATTTGCAGAGCAGAGAGCCGCATTTTAGAAGAGTGACCGGCTTGTTGCATCAACTGTTTGAATTTCTTGTGGCAATACAGAGCAAGTTGACTCCATATATCGAAGCAGATGGCAGAAAGGATTATCAACACAGGCTGTACAAATTTTTCAATGTAAAATTATCCATTAATTTCATAACGTGTACATCTCAAAATATATTTACGTGAAAAGAGGTGAAATATTGAATGTGATAAAAAGACTAGTCTCTTACTTAATACACTAGTCTATTTATAACCTAAGAAAATCATTGTTGTCGACTCAAGTAAAATTGAAATATTTGTAAAGATATGAAATATCAATGATGACTAATGAGATACTAAGACCTTATGCATCTTAATTATAATTTTATAATGATAACTTTAATCGGATGCAACTATTCATAGCTATTACCTTGACACCAAAGAAGAGTTCGACCCAATGCTTTATTTCTGTCCTAGTTGATCCTGATTCGATAGAATTCCTCCTGGAAGCGAAGGTAGGAGCAAAGCCTATTGATTCACCAGTTTGCTAACCTACTTGTCGGCTATCTGCACTCTGTAACCAGAATAGGGCTCTGGACTTAAAACCACCCGCTTTTAGAAGTCTGGAAGGCGGCGCCTAAACTAGTCGGACTTGCTTGAATCGATAGCCTTCTTTTTTTTTTTGTGATATCAATATTGTCATCAAAATCATGTTCAATAATTGTGAAGTGCTATTCGAGATTTAGGATAATAATACTAGAAAATTTGATTGTTTCGAAGCAGATTAAATTTATACATAATATTAAAAAATATTTCTTTTCATATATATATAGGTGGATTGTAAATCAATTCATTTACAATCACTCAAAGTTTATTAAATTCGCTCATTTATTACCCTTACTTGAGACTATGTGGTCACTATATAGCTTAAAACATATTTATAAGAAAAATCAATTGAATTTTTAAATATATCTGAAGCAAGTACTTAACCTAGACAATATTAATTCCTTGACAGTGTCGAGTAAATAATAAATTAACTAGCGAAGAATAAATGAGAGATGAAATAACAAAAATGAAAAATTCTTATTTGATATTCAGAATCGATTAATAAATATTGGTGTTGAACAATCAAGAATAGTTGTGTGTACAAATTAATAATACTGTTGAAGTGAAAATTAAATGATAATTATTGCGGGAGTAAAATAAAGGTCAAATTAGATGATGATTATTGTGGGAGTAATAAAGGTCTTTATGGATAAACGACAACTTACACTAACTACTCTCCTTAATAGAGTATCTACGAGGTTTAGCAGTTGTTAGGCAGAAACTGTTAGCGCCAGTTGAATTAAACGAAATCTCGAAATATAAGTGTTATTATCCTAAATCTGCATCAAAACAATCAAATTTTCTAGTCCCCTTCTTTTGATGACAAACAATTTTCTATTAGGCCTAACCCATCAGTAGTCCTCTAAAGTTGACATAAATTTTCACTTAGACACCTTAACATAACTTTGTTTATTTTAGACACCTCATATCATGTCCCATTGTATCATTATTTAAAAAATATTTTTAATATATATGTCATATATTTTTATTCAATTTTCCACTTTGACACGTTATTGGCGAGTTTGTCACACACATCTTATATATTTGACTGATTGTTAAATAAATGTTATGAGGTGTCTAAAATGAACAAACCTTAATGAAGGTATCTAAATGAAAATTGATGCCAACTTTAGGAATATGTTAAAGACTTTATATTATTAATAATGCAATTTAAAAGAATTAAACTTTTAAGGTATTCAAAAAATTTCACCAAAAAGGGCAAAATATTTCAGGCGGGAGAAAGGCTTTTTAACCTTAAACAACATTCAGATTTGCCCCATTGGTCCATTTGAAATGACACGGATCGAGACGTATTCAATGTAGACCGTCAGATTAAAGATAAATCCAACGGCTATAAACAATCTTACGAAAAAGCAAAGATGTCTATAAAACCCATCCGCAGATTTCTGACCCAATGCAACATCATCTCTCCGACATTCTGTTCCAAAGAAGCTATTCCTTAAAATGGAGTCTACCGGAAAAATGAAGAAGGGTGCCGCCGGCAGAAGGGGAGGAGGCCCAAAGAAGAAGCCTGTTTCCCGGTCTGTTAAAGCCGGTCTTCAGTTCCCCGTTGGAAGAATCGGAAGGTTTTTGAAAAAAGGCCGATACGCTCAACGTGTTGGTTCTGGTGCTCCCGTATACTTGGCCGCCGTTCTTGAATATTTGGCTGCTGAAGTAAATTTTCCTTCATTTATGCTTTTAGGATCTAGGGTTTCAATTTTTTGATTGAATTTTGTTTGATCTATAGGTGTTGGAGTTGGCTGGAAATGCTGCTCGTGACAACAAGAAGAACAGAATCATCCCAAGACACTTGCTTTTGGCTGTGAGGAATGATGAAGAGCTTGGGAAACTTCTTGCTGGTGTAACGATTGCACATGGTGGTGTTCTTCCAAACATCAACCCAATTTTGTTGCCAAAGAAGACTGGAGGTGAAAAGGCCCCAAAATCTCCTAAGAAAGCTTAGATTCTTTGTGTATGTTAGAAGCTGTTGATGGATATTATTAAGTTGTTAGATCTTCCAATTATCAATCAATGAAACCCCTTGTTTCGACTTTACAATTTCATTTCTAGATGCTCTATGTTCTATCATGGTGTTTGTTCAGATGTGAGATGTTGGGCATTGGTGTATCAGATTTCTTATGAAAAAGAAATTAATGAAGCATAGACACTTTGTTATTCTATTCTAGGTTGCAAGTTCAATCGGATAAGTTGAAGTATTTTTCGATCAAATTGCTTAATAATATAAACACATAAATATTTGAATAGCTTTGAAACTAATATGTTGAAACCTGGAAGGATAGGATAGTATAAAAACAACCTGTTTGAGAAATGGACAAAATTTCACCCATTATATTGTCAATCTGGATTATGAAATAACTGAATTGCCAGAAACTTGTTTTTTG
Source organism: Solanum pennellii (assembly GCF_001406875.1). Lineage (NCBI taxonomy): Eukaryota > Viridiplantae > Streptophyta > Magnoliopsida > Solanales > Solanaceae > Solanum > Solanum pennellii. The sequence goes on along the minus strand of NC_028647.1, from coordinate 66,188,746 downwards.
TTTTCAGCAACTTCCTAGATGCAGTTCCTACAGCTAACGCAATATCTCCCTAGTTAGTTTTTTTTTTTTTTGTTATAAATAATAAGCCCCCAAACTTACTGTTTGATTCAGATAATCTTTGATATATACTTTTATCATTATTGAACCCAAAATTCAACCAAAGACCCACCAAGTGTTCCATTTTAAGGAGTAAAGTAATATGGTATAAAATTACTAAATGATATAAATAATTCTTGCATATGTGTGGGATTAGCAAGAATTATTTTTCTCTCTGTGCACGTTAGACCATGGCAAGGGAAGCACAAAAATACTCAGGGAAGTCGAAAACAATCGATAAATGTTGGCGCCGAGGTTGCGTCTACAAACAAGTAATATAGTACCTCTGTTTACTTTTACATTTTTAAATCGTTAATTTGAATAGTTTTCGAAATTAAATTAGATTATATTTATTTGATAAATATATATTTAAAATTGTACGAAAAATATTATAAATTGAAATTTTTTACATATCAATATGACGAAAAAATATATCATAAAATATTAGTTAAAATTCTTATACTATAACAATTAAAAATGAACAGATGAAGTAAATTTTAGTATTAAAGTTAAAATCAAATGATCGTCATTGTAGTGGGTAATGAATGTTTTTATGGATAGACGACAACTATCATTAACTACTCTCCTTTAACATCTAGGCGATTTAGTTGTTGTTGTGCGAAAGCGGTTAACGCTAATAATACAAGTGTTATTCTCCTAAACCTGCATCGAAATAACTAAATTTTCTCGTTCCCTTATAATTTTATATTATTAATGTAATTTAAAAGAATTAAATTCTGAGGAGACATTTGGTAGAGTGTCTTAGGAAAAATAATTCAGCAATTAACCTTATGTATTAATAGTATCTTATTTGGTACTCTTTTCTAATCTATGTATAGCTAATACTTGCATTAGTTGTATACTCTAGTGTATTAAGATATGCATTACTAATAATATGAATTTCTAAAAGTATTAGCAATACAATTATTTTAATGATGCATCAGCTAAGTTAAAGACACATTTGCCCCTCAAATTCCCTTTTACGTCTTAATAGTTTTAATTAATTTTTTTATGCAATGCAAATATAACTAATACATACACACGACTAATAAAAATATTATTAATATACTTTAATTAACATTATTCTTATATAATTCTACTTACCAAACGACTATACTATAAATTCAAAAAATTTTGCCAACAAGGCGAAATATTTCAAGCGGGAGAAACGCTTTTTAATTAAACAACATTCAAATTCACACAGTCATTGGTCCATTTGAAATGACACGGATCGAGACATATTTAATGTACACCGTCCGATTAAATATCAATCCAACGGCTGTAAACCAATTGACAACCAAACATCTCTATAAAAACCATCCGCAGATTCTTACCCAACTCATCTTCTCTTCGACAATCAATTATCTGAAAATAAAGAAGCTATTCCTTGAAATGGAGTCTACCGGAAAAGTGAAGAAGGGTGCCGCCGGCAGAAGGGGAGGAGGCCCAAAGAAGAAGCCTGTTTCCCGGTCTGTTAAGGCCGGTCTTCAGTTCCCCGTAGGAAGAATCGGAAGGTTTTTGAAAAAAGGCCGATACGCTCAACGTGTTGGTTCTGGTGCTCCAGTTTACTTGGCCGCCGTACTTGAATATTTGGCTGCTGAAGTAAATTTTCCTCCATTTTTGCTTTGCTGATTTGGTTCAATTAGGATCTAGGGTTTCAAATTTTTGATTGAAATGTTTTGATTTATAGGTGTTGGAGTTGGCTGGAAATGCTGCTCGTGACAACAAGAAGAACAGAATCATCCCAAGGCACTTGCTTTTGGCTGTGAGGAATGATGAAGAGCTTGGGAAACTTCTTGCTGGTGTAACAATCGCACATGGTGGTGTTCTTCCAAACATCAACCCAATTTTGTTGCCAAAGAAGACTGGAGGTGAAAAGGCCCCTAAATCTCCATCCAAAGCTACCAAATCTCCCAAGAAGGCTTAGATTCTTAATGGTTTTTTTTTTTTTTGGATCTTCTGTGTATGTAATTCTGTTGTAGAAGGTGATGATTATCCTTGATGGAATTAGTTGAAACTACTGTTAGATCTTATTTTTCTCTATTATCAATCAATGAAACCCCTTGTTTCGACTTCACAATTTCATTTTCCTTATTTCTTTTTTATTGTCTGTTGCTTTTTGTTCCTGAAATGATGTGCCTTTTCTAGATGTTGAAGGAATCAATAAATGATGCTTTGATTCTCTCTACAATTGAGAGCCCTGACATTTACCTTTTAAGATGTCAGATCTTGGCCATTGGTGTATCAGATCGAACACTACTTATGATTTCTTATTGGGTGTTGCACATCTAGTTACAACTGTTTCATAGAGGAAAATTCTAGTTGCCAAGTTAAATCAGACGAGTCTTCATACTTCTTTGATCAAATTGTTTACCCACACACAAATTATAATGATAAATTGTTGAATCCTGAATTGCTAAATTAATATAAACATGGTGACTTGTCGTGTTGACAAGCACTATGACTAACAACTCTTTGATGTGAATGACCAAGTCGAATCTTTTGCCTTTTGTGATTGAGGAAGAAACTACGATATTACTAGGTACTACTACTAATATGACAAATCACATATAAAACAGTAATAATAGAGGAAAACTCATCCAAAAACAGAATGAATTCACTACGGAGAAAGAGGGTAAACAAAAGTGCCCTTTTGATACAATGTTAGTGTTTTACTAGAGAGTTCTAGCAGCCCAACTTAGAAATCATGACAAAATCCAAATTCAAACAGATATCAAAACTAATGTATCTGTATTGACAAATACTTGGCTCATTTTAGGGGATCTAATGCGCACTGCGCAATATTCCATGCAAATAACCACCAGTCATAACAAAAGACACAAAGGAGACAACACCAGCTGGAAAAACCTTCTTTGATTTCAGAAAACGAGATCCCATTACTCCAACAAGTCCAGCTGAGAGGACAAAACCAATTGCTGATGCCAAAACAGGTTGTGTTGGAAGCATAGTATAAACAGCGTACAGGAGGGACACAGAAACTCCACCTGCAATCAGGGATTTTGTGCTGCCACTCTTAAGATAACCCATAAAACCACCAGCTCCAACCAAGAAAGCATAGCCCAAGGTCAATTTTTGGGACATAGAGAGGGCCATTTTCTTTTTACTGTTATGATCCTCCCCTTCATCTGAACCGCCCTCATTACCACCATCATTATTATTTCCACTATTATCTCCCCTACCGCCACTGTCATCATTTGCACCCCCAATATCACCTCCGCCACCACCTGCCTCTGGCAGAATATCAATTCCTGGCCCAGCTGGATCAACAGTAAAGGTAGTTGGCATTGTAGAGTCAACAGAGACAACACTGGCTCTGACCCCCAAAGAGAAATGCGTCGATCCAGCAGACAAGCCTGGATACACTGTGTGAGAGGTAGTCAAGCTATGAAGAGATGAATGAAGTGACCTCAATGGCTGACTATGAGCAATGAAAAGCTGCCTTTGACTCCAAGCTTGGACTCGAAAGTTAGGCAACACTATGGAGGACTGAGAAATGGCCAAAAATTCACCCATTATCTGGAATATGAAATAGCAACGTGTACACTGAATTACAAGAAACTTATTTTCGGGATGTTTTGTTTTCAGCAGCTTCTGTAGTCTCAGCAACTTCCACAAAAATCAGTCTTCCATCAACAATCTGCAGTCCGTAGATCATTTCAATGACAGAACAGAAATAGACAAAGTAAATGGGAATCAACAAGACTTGGACAGTTATGTAAGATATTTCACCAGAAGGAAATGAAATTAAATGCACTTTATAAAGCTGGGAAACAAATGTTCCCCCCAGATGGAAAAGAAGCTTTCTGCAAAAGATAATGCCACTTAACATATTCACATTAATGATATAACATTTCTACTACTCTCAGCTGTGCTATCTCTCATCTCTATTTCTCAATCTGCTGCTTGGCACTTCTCATGTGTATCACAAATTATAACAATCTTTTTTATCTGTGCACACAATGTTTAGGTACTTCCGTTTTGAATGACATAATGTCCATTATGCCAATATAACACTAAAAACACAAAAAATCACTGTAGTGAGAGAATGGACGTTAATAGATGTGGCAATTAGTCACCAATATTAGATCAAAGTCAGGAAAGGTAGAGACCACGGGTGTGTGTGTGTGTGTGTGTGTGTGTGGAGGTAGTAGCTTAATAGAGGGGAAGCAGACAGTTCTCAGTTTGGAGTTTGATATCATAGTTTTGTTCTTCAACTGAAATATTTTATGCATACACATATTCTTTCTTCTATTATCATAGTTTGTTTCTTCAACTGACATATTTTATGCATACAAGTATTCTTTCTTCTTTTTCTTGTTTTGTTTATAACTGGTTTAAGAAATTCTCTTCTCCAGAACACAATCATCCATTTTTAAGTCCTATTTTCCTTGAATTGAGAACTTAGATAACATATTTAGATTTTTCTAAGGAAATCCCAGTTCCTTATCAGTAACTCAACCAGTGAACATCAAGAGATTCTGTCTCAACCACATTTGTCAGCAAAACCAGAAGGAAAACTTGGGACAACAAGAGACTGCCCAGTCTTCATTTCCACTAAAGAGTTTATGAGCCAATTAATTCAACAAATCAATTAAAAGATAAACAAAATAGGAACCCAAAACAAACAACAATAATAAGAATTCATAATGAGATGCAGCTCCTACAGCTACCGCAATATCTCTAAGTAAACCAGTAACTTCCAAGAACCTAGATCTCTCTTTCCAGTGAAATTTAGTTGTTCTAAAATGGGTATATTCTTTGCAAGTTTTGTTATAAGCCTATGAATGCCCCCAACTTACATTTTCCACCCTGATCATTGGTCCCTTTTCAGCAATAATTATCCTGACTCCAACTGAAAGCATTGCAGGACCATTATCACATTTCAAAGTCCTTACGACCAATGAATGCACCAGTAGATGCAGGTTGATTATGATCACAGAGTCAAACATCAAACTGAAACGATTCAGCTTGAAATACATCTTTAGCATACAGTTTTGCAGTGAAGTGTAGGAATTAGATATCTGTTTCCTTTAACCCATGATGATTGATAAATAATTTATTTTAAACAGATGGCGGTCTAAGAATTGTCAATAGGTAGAGACATGCCTAGTTTAAAATGTAGGATAACACTTAAACGATAACTCCTTGTCCCCTTTCTAGCAAATAGGTACAGATTTATTAAATACTATATATTATCCAAAATTTTATATACAAAGTATATACCATTGTTGATCCGTATCACTATTAAGCACGTTCCATTAACTCAATATACAGATACACACACGAACAAGCGTACACATTTAGAAAACTGAGGTATTACCCTTCCGTTCAAGGAATTCAATGCATTCTGGGCATCTGCTTCTGATTCAAAGGTAACAAATCCAAAACCTTTAGGCCTTTGTGTCCTTGGATCTTTAACAAGCCTTGCTGCTCACCCAATTAACAAATCCATGTCAATCAATCAAATTAAGCCTTAAAACTAAAATAGTTGCAGACCCACTTTAACAAAATTCATCACGAAGTGTATGAGTTGAGATCTAAATCCCAACAAAAAACAAACAAACACTTGATGATTTCTTCCCACCCATCCCAATATTTTAGTGGACAAAGTTATCTGGTACCTGATATTGGTGGGAGATGGCAGAATACCTATGGAATTAGTCGAAGTGCATGAAAACTTGTCCGGACACTACGGTCATCAAAAACAACAATATACCCAACGTGATCTCACAAAGTTTGGTATGAGGAAGGTAGGTGCACATAGACCTTACCCCTACCCCTACCTACCTAGAGATAGAGAGGCTATTCCGAATAGACACAGACAAAAGCATTTCAAAAAAGGAAACATCAGAAATGAAAAAGTCATGCCAAAATACTGTAAAAAGCATAACAAAGCATCCAACACATAAACTATACAAAGAAAAAATACAATAAACAAAATATAAAAAACAACAAATAGTAATACAAATCGAGGAACAAGAAGCTACACGAGTTATACTAGGACTACTAATATGGAAGGATAATCACCACCACACTCTACTACCTGCAACCTACTACCCTAATAGAGTCATCAAATAAAGAAAGTTCTCATCATCTTTGTAGAGAGTTACAAAGCAATCACATAAAGTGAATTACATCATCTTCCAATTAAAAATTTCAGCAAAAAAACAATGAAGAAGTGCGAATTAACCTTCTGTAACAACGCCAAAAGGTGAAAATAGCTTCTTCAACTGTTCACTCGTAGTATAAAACGACAATCCTGTAAAAAAAATCAAATACATCAGTATTAGGGTTTCAATAAGAACTCCAACACACATAAATTAAGAGAGAGATAGAGTATGTGTACTGTTCACGAATAGCTGCAACCCTTTTGCCATCTGAGTTTCAGAGAGCAGCGCTGTATCTAAGTCAAAGAGACCAAATTGCATTATGGTCCCTGGTTTTAATCCATATTTTGTGTTGGCCCCTACTTTTCTATAATTGTGTTTTCCCCCCAATACGCCGTTACTTGTGGTTTTAGGGGTGGTATCAAGTCGGAAAAGTGTGGCAGAAAGATAGAATTCGATTTAAATTTAGATTGATTTCAAGTTGACGTTTTGTTTAAATATGTAATTTGAATTTCTTAAGTTGTATTTTTCTGATAAATATGAAAATCCTACAAGTTGTGAAAGCTATGAAAATTTCTCCAATTTATATACAATCTTTACCAAATGAGAGATATCAGAATATCCTAAGGCCTACATTAAAAAATCACATATCTTCATATTTTTTTATAAGAAAATATTTATAATAACAAAGTTTTAAAAATAAGAAACATGACTCTGTAAATGAAAGTAGAGGAAAACAAATAGCATGATCTCCTCTCTAACCCCATCCCTAGGGGCGGACCCACGTGGTGTCCGTCGGGTGCTCGAACATCCATTAACTTCATTACGAAATATATATATCTAAGTAGAAATCAATAGGTATTTGTATAAAATTAACATAGAGCACACAATAAATAAATGACCCAATGGTTCTTGGATGGTACTTAAAACTCTTTTAGTGTTATTGTACCAAGGTTCAAATCTCATTGTTAACACATATTTTACAATTTCACTTCAAAGCACCCACATAGTTCCGCCACTGCGCATCCCATCCTCATAGTTTTGTCTTAGATATACACAAATACTCCGAATACTCTTCGGAAAATACTTTTTACTTGCATACTGAACACAACAAAATAAGTAAGAAAACACTTATTTTTCTAGAAAATATTTTCATCCATACCAAAATCATCCTTATACCATCCTTGGACTCTGTTGGTAACTTTGTTGATCATATTATTGAGGAAGTAAATCTTCTTCCTTCCAAGATATGTAAAGGGAAATTTAGTGCTGAAATGTTGTCAATATCTTGATTCCCTGAATCATGTTCTGAGAAGCCTAAAGAATGAAGACTTCTCCTTGTTAATCATTTGTCCAGAAACACTGCATCGTTTATCTCGTAACGAATGAGTGATCAGTGGTGCCTTTTCATCTGCAACATATGAAATGAAATCAGTATTCTGAGGTAATTGGTTAAACAATCTGGACAATACTTTTGCACATTTAACAAACAAAGAGGGTGAGAACTGACAAGGAATTACCCTGTATCAGCTTTCTTGATGAGTTATAAAGTCAATCCTAAATAACAGATATATGATATCAATTATGATATGTATCCACCTTTCGTCAAATTCGAAGGCTCTAAGAGTGTGACACCAGCACACCTTATCGTAAGCTTTAGAGATGTCCAATTTGAACACAAACTTGAAATATTATCTACCAACTCATGGGCCTACATAATAATTTTACTTATAGACCTACCCTTTATCAGACTTCAGACCTGATTGATTATGAGTGATTAATTTGATACCAGTGAGATTAATCTGCTGTGCAGAAATTTTAAAAACACATTTCTTCAACTGATTGGCCATAAGTCCGACATAGTAGCGTAAGGTTTTGAGCTTTGGAAGAAGAACAAGACATGTGTATGTGAGAGATAGCAATATTAACGGGCTTTATTAATCAAAATGTCCCCTTCAAGTATATGCTAACAAGACCTAATAAAACTTAATATTGAAATCATCAAGTCTAGTGTCAATCTCCTTCTTCTATTAACTAATAATGAGTGAAAGAACTTGGTGCTTAGGTTTTCCGTAATTATCTATCTGAAACCAGACTTTTGACTCCAAAAAGAGAATTTCAACTTCAGATGTTGTATCATCTCCGCATTCTTAAACAAAACGACCATAAAGGATTATCTTGAACCTCCTGTTGTCATGCATTCCTCACAACGTTTGAAAAATCAGGTTGTTCGATCCATAGAGTGAGAAACTTGTCTTCGCCTTTTGATCTGTTGTACCTATAGGGTGATTAACATAGGGGAATGATCAGACCGTGTTCTATTTCACATGACTTACCTAAGTTTTTAGGAAGAAACTCAACTATTCATGGTTAAGTAACACTCTATCCAACCTTTTTCATATAATATATTTTGATGTCCTTCCACTACACCAAGTGAAAGGGGAACCAGAAAACACAACATCCAACAAACATCAGTCTACCATATAATTTATGAAAGGGAAACTTGTAATCTTGTGTATGCTTTGTCAAAGGACACTTTTTTCTGTATCATCATGTGATTACATTAAAGTCATCGATTAAAGATTAGGGTATGTTGGAAGAAGTAGTAACATCCCTCAAGGAATCCTACAATGACATTCTCAAGTTGTGTTTTGTCTTCGTTTACACTATTAATACTAAACACTGAGTTTCTCCATTAGTCCATCTACACTGATCTTGCAGGTAACAACTTGTTCATTCTATGCTACTTATACGAAGTGCTTGAGTGAAGATTTTCTGCAGATCGTATCCTTTGATACGTTGTTCTCTTTGGATTCATCCTACTTTGACAGTAGTATTGGCTGCAGTGCTTGGTTCGTTTTAATCTTCCTCTTGATTTGTCATATTTGTTATAGAATGTGTTCCTTCTTTCACTATTGGACTGCCAAGAGTGTTGGTTCTTTTCCCTGTTGAACAATATTAGATGTAGTTTTCTGCACGTTAGTAGTAGCCTTTTCCTTTCTTGTTTATCTTCTTTTGCTTTTTGATTGATTGTTTTTGCTGTCCCCTTCTTTTCAGTTGAGCTGTAGGTTTAGTTGGAAATGTAGTTCATTATAAGAATACCTAAACACATATATATAAGATTGCAGATTAAACCTCCTTCAATCTCTCAAAATTATGTTGTTCAGTTGAAATCACAAATACATAACGATCACGTAGAAGAGAGCATAAGCAGAAAAACAAAATAATGACTAAAACTGCAACCAAAATACCGAACTGGGTACAAACAAATGTTCTTAAAAGATTATTTCAGAGGAGAAAAGCTTCTATTGAAAGTACCTTCTTTGTTTCAAGCAAAAAAGCCCTTCTTGAAATTATCCTTAAATGGAATCTATGCTGCACAAACTTGGATTACTCAGTACAATGATTACCAAATATCAGCTGGTTAGATTGAAACAAATAAAGTAACTTCTCTGTTTCAAATTATTAAACGGGAAAACAAGATGATATCACCAAAAAAATTAAGTTAATACATCCAGAGATTTCGTTTACAGTGTCCATAAAAATTTCAATCAGATATTGAGAAGTGAAATTGCTTCCATTAAGCATGCCCAACTCTATAAACCAAGAATCATGTCACTGTCTTATGCGGTTATCTATTCTTAGATTTGACAAAGGAATGGATCTAAATCGAATAGCTAAAATACAAGCTCATCTAAGAGCTGGCTTACACTCCTATCACTAGTGCAAGAATCCTTGACAATGACTTCCCATGAATCAAAATTGAACTTTTTCTTCCTCTTCTCTATCTCCTCCAAAACAAAGCAAGCATCTTCAACCTTCCCTTTATCAAGCAGACCAAGAATCAAACACCTTACTGTTTCCATACGTGGAAAATGCCTGCTCATCAACATTGCATTCAAAACTTTCAAACCTTCCTCAAATTCTCCTGTTTTACAAAATCCATCAACCACCATTCTGTATGTAATTGCAATAGGACAGCAGCCTGCAATTTGCATATCAACTAACATCCTATACGCCTCAGCGGTTTTACCTTCTTTACAAAAATAATTAATCAACATGTTATAGATCACAATGTCAAATTTAATGCCCCTTTTTTTCATCTCCACAAGTAAACTGTTTGCTTCACCAATTTTCCCTCGTTTCAAAAGATCAGTCATCAAAACACCATAATTGACTATTTTCAGCTTACATCCTTGGTATTCCATATCAAACATCAACTTCTTAGCCTCCTTATACTTCCCTAAAGAACATAAACCTTCCATCAGCAAAGCATAAGACACTGCATTTGCCTTCTTTCCCTTTCTAACCATATCCTGAAACAGACTTTTAGCATCTTCAACATTCCCCTTCTTACACAAAAACCCAATTTGACAATTGTAAGTAACCACGGTTGGCTCGAACCCTCTTTCAAGCATTTCATCAAACAGTTGGCGAGCCATTTCCCAATCACCCTTCTTCAGCCACATCTTGATAATAATGTTAAACGAAACAGAATTTAAACAGATACCCATTTTCGAACAACTCCTTAACATCTCATTAGCAGCTTCAGAACGTCCACTATCAACAAGCACATTCAGAATTGCATTAAAAGACTGCACACTAGGCGAACAATTAAACGACCCAATTTTGTGAAAAAGCTCAACAGCTTTATCAACTAACTTTGCTCTCCCATAGTGTTGAATTAACCCAATAAAAAGTGTTTCTTTACACCGAATATGATGAGTTTGGAGATATCCAAGAAGGGATTCAACAACTTCAAAATTTTGAGACTTTGCGAGCTTATAAACAAGACAAGAATAAGTTGGGTAGTCATGTTTGAACCCCATTTGTTGATAATAATGGAAGAGTGAAATAGCTTCATCAGGATCTTGGATTTGTTTGAGGTCTGCAAGGAGTTGTATTGGTTTGCGAAGAAGGTTTCTTGTGGTGTTATGAGGCTTTTGAGTTTCAGCTGAAGATTTTGAATTGTGTCTGTGAGAACGATGATGACTGTGATATGGTTGGGATTGAAAAATTGGGATTCTGAATCGTACAAGATTGTGAATTCTGAGTGTTCGAAGAGTTATGGTAGCTTGTTTAACTCTTGAATTGATCATGGAGTTTCAAATCTGCTTAAACTATAATTTTGCTTCATTCCTTGGCTGAGCTAGTTTATGTACCGTGTTCACTTACACACTTGTTTGAATGGTTGATCTAACTTTTGTTCAATTTTATTGTTATCATATATGTTTAAATTTATTGTAACAATTAAATTGTAATTTTAATATTTTATCTTTATTTATTACTCCTTAATAATTATACTTTATATTTTATGTTACACTTGTAAACTAGTTCTATCTCATAATTATTCAAAATTATGGATATGCTTTCAATTTTATTTAGATACTGATTTTGGTTACGTGCGTTGAATATATATTCTTATTAATTGATATTAAATTTTTCTATACAATTTCAATTGATATTTAGATGATAAAAAGTAGACATTAGTATATCAAAAAATGCATGTTTCTAAAGATAATAAATCTTGTATTTATAGAGTTGAAATATAAATTAAGGTAGTTTTGATATTATTTATAATAGGTACTTTATATTAAACATGCATACATGTTAATATATGATGTAAAAGAATATAATATTTCTTTAAAAAGTGTTTTTTTTATAATATATTTGAGAATAATAAGTTACATGTAAATGCTTCCTTGTCCACTTGCATTTGTTCATTTTAAAAGGCCCTACACCCATGACTATTTGTTGTCCAATTACAATTAATTAGTCTATCACCACAAGCTCGAAAATTCAAATCCTAATCATTCATTGAAGTTGCTCTTTCACGTAATTAGTCTTTCTATGGTAATCCGTGCTTTATTTTGCTTGTCATACTTCCTATGGTAGTTCATGCTTAATGATGATATAATATGATATGATTTAGTATAATATAGACTTCAAACACATACCATAGTGGATTCATAATTTGTATGTAAATCTTTATATATTATAAACTTTGGTTAGTAGTTAGAAAATTTTAACTTACAGGATGAAGATCAAGATATTCTTAAAAAGATGACAGAACAACAACCTTCGACAAATTCTTCAATTAGTTATTTTCCATCATCATCAAAGAAAAAATTGAACAATGGAGGAGAAATGATGGCAATGATAATTGCTGGACAAGCTCAAGATCATTATTCGTATGCAATCATCTAAGTGAAACACAAAGATGATATGTTAATCGAACCTACCATTAATCTAATTCTATATATTTCAACTTTAAATAATAAAAAAAAGAGAGTAATTGTTCTATCAAATTCATTTTCAAAGATGATATACAAATACAAAGAACAAAAAAGAAACACATAAGCAACGCGATTAGTTATTCTTTTTCAATCTTGTCTTGATAATGAAAATTGTAACGAAATCTAATGTAACAATCAGTTTGCTTTTGAAAAATCCTAAACTAAAAGCAAGTTATAAACAAAGCAACATTGCAACTATATAAATAGAGATAAAAATCATGTTTCAGTAATTGAATTCTTAATTATCCTCATGACTGCCTAAGAGAGATCTCACAATTTTTCCCACAAATTATGACATTATTTCACCAATTTAGAGCTCCTACACATAAGGATTGTAGGAGTAGCACATAAGAAACTTTTTTGGAAGAATTAAATTCATAGGACAAAAATTGTAATAAGCGTAAAATCACATATAAATTTGAAAAGTCAAATAATATATATATATATATATATATATATACACTTTAATTTCTTGTCCTCAAGAAGTAATTGAATATTGGTTTCCTTTTTCTATTTAGTTTAGTTAGCTTTATTATATTTTTAGCTAATAAATAAATATGTTTATCATGAATAGTCACTTTGAAATAAATTTATTGTACCATATTATTGATATGATAATATATTTTTTATCATATTTTAATATTAATCCAAAAATAATAAGAGAATGTACATAGTCAAGAATTAGATAATTAAGTAATGCAAATCATGATATAAATGCATAAGAATATCAACAGTTTCTTGGATAATGTGACAAAACTAAAACATGAACCATATTCAATTGCTTGTAAATTTTAAAATAAACCTTTGAAATAGATAAAAAAGATTTTTTTTTCGCATTGAAACATTAATGAATACGTAATAATTTAGTTTCAAATCATAAATTATTATAGAAACAATGTTAATTTAGTGAATGAAAAATGATCCGTCTTGATTTTTTTTAGAAACATTTAATATTTAATTAATTAGTTATGATCAAACTAAATAAACATATAAATTACAGATGATAGATATTATTAGATTGGATGTTTAAGTAAGGAATTAATCTAAGAAAATGCAAAAGTCATTAACTTTTTTATTAAAATAATATAATTTAATATTTAAATTACATAATTAAATATTTTTATAACAATTTAATTTATAGTAAGGGTAAAATCGTTATTCAATTTTTAATTTTTTTTCCCACTTATAATAATATATGATATGATGATTATACCATAGAAATATAGCAACAAGTATAATCTTTTTCAATGAATAGGTGTCCCAAAAAGTATAACCATTTATAAATCTATAGTTGAGAAAACTTATAGCAACTCATTACTGCACTAGCAAACAGTTAGGTTTAATTCTCCAACAGCAACCTTAGATAACATTTCTCCCACGATGAAGCAGCATCAAAGTTGATACTTTTGATAAAAATTTCAGGCATTATAAAACCTGATGTTGTTGGAACGCAAACTCCACTCTATCTCCAGTAGCCTGGATGAAACATTCTTTATTAGATATATGATTATTCATGACATGGTAATGGTGTTTTGTTATAGCATTATAAAACCAAAATCGTAAGTTAAGAATTGATGTTGTAGAGTCAGGTGTTATGGTTGATGATTAGTGAAATGAAGTATGATAAGGTGTTGAGAACCGAGTTGAAACAATAGAGTAGTTCTTGTAAGAAACATACCATTTGTGGGTGTCTAACTACTGATATGCTGCTGATATTACTAATCTGGTCTTTGGATAGCAGAAGCCTAATATGCGGGATGCTTCTCCAACTCTCTCCAAGTGCTGGCTTGGAAGTACCTTTCTCACCAGCCACCATGTGATTTGTGACCTAGCATACAAGGGTAAATATTATAACGAGATACACACAGGGTCAGAGCTATAGGATAATTACACGGTATATACAAGATCAATATTATTTTATATATATATATATAGAGAGAGAGAGAGAGAGAGGGGTTTAATCCCCTTAGCTTCTTCATTTGTTTACTTCTTTATATTTTGAATCTCATTAGAAAAAATAGCTGCTCCGTCACTGGGTTCACAAATAGGATATCAAGAAACTTATCTGACTATAGTGAAAGTAATACTCCATTACTTATTGAGGGAAGTTCGGGTGAACAATATGGGATCATGTGTAAGGGCAGCTCGGTGTACTAAAGCTCCTGCTATGTGTGGGGTCAGGGGAAAGGCCAGACTGCAAGGGTCTATTGTACGCAACCTTACCCTATATTTCTACAAGAGGCTGTTTTCATGGCTTGATATGGGATCATGAATATTAAATTGAAATTTACTTGCTGAGACTAAAACAAACTATGTGGATCAACACAAAGCTGAAAGTGCCTTGATAGAACCTAACTGATCAATAGGGGCCGATGGTAAGTACGTTACAACTTGACAAGTTCACATCTCTGGCTTATGTGCTATGTGCTTAATAATAATAATACACTGATCCAGTTAAAACGAGAAAGGAAAATGATCCTTATCAGATAAAATAGCTCATGTTATGAAGATGACAGATATCAAAGTAATAGCAAAGAGAATGAAGAACGCTGAAAAAAATATATTAAAGATAATAGAAAAGAGAATTAAAAATGCTGAAACAAAAAGACCATGTTAATGTTATGTTACTGCCAAACTTACCAAAATGGAGATATCATGTTCATGTGCCAATCGTTTTAGTAAAAATCCCACTGAAACCATTAAAGCATGTCCTGTTTCACAAAAAAGGAACAATCCCTTAGTTGTCACGTTGAGCATCAGTTGTCAAGAAGGTTCTTTTATGATGACATGTGGATACTCTTCAACAGAAGAAAATCGAAGAAAGAGAACTCACATGCACACACACAAAAATGTGTCTGAGAGCATACATCAACAACTAAGCCTCAAGCCAAACTATTAGAGATACTAGAAGAAAAAGAATCTAACCCAATTAGGGTTCCCATTTACCAAGAAGTTACCTTAAAGAAATGAAAAACTAAAAACTTCCTACAATAAATGCAAAACACAAGTTAATTCTTAAATTGCTTAAGAAAGTAAAAAAAAAAAAGAAACAATCCAGAATTAACACAATAATCAGTTCATCCTACAGTGAGAAATTACCATGTGCACCACCTCCAAGAATTGGTGCAATGAGTGATGATATTGAGTCAATGATAAGCATTCTTATGTGCTGATCTTTCTGCATATCATACCCTCATAAGTAAGTGCCCCAAGGACATGTACCTAATCTAGGGACGAGGCGATGAGAGTAGAGAAACAAGATTTGTATTTCCAAAAACCTGAGATCTCAGATTGTTCTTTAGCTGATGAAGCACTTCAAACAGTGTAAAAATGTCAAACACTGAGAAACATACTACGTTGTTCATTACTTCTTGAAGAGCCTTGTCCACCTGAGAAAGAGAAGATGGCGTGAAAAGTTGGGTACAAAAACTTGCATGATAATCTCAGCAGCCATACTATTCATGTGGGCAAATGATAAATATACACAGTACATCTCCAGTGACGTACATAAAATTTGTGGCAAGCATATCCTGATTAAAAACAACTTCTCGGTAGATATGTAATGCAGCATATCCAACTGAATTTGAGAAAGCATACTCTGTCTGACCTACTAAGAGAAGTGAGAATCCAATTGGAAAATGAATCTACGCAAGCCAGACCTTGTGATTCACATGTCAACATAACAACAACATACCCAGTGTTGTCCCACAAGGTGTGGTCTGGGGAGAGTAGAGTACGCAGACCTTACCCTATCTCAGAGGTAGAGAGATTGTTTCCGATAGACCTTGGTTCAAGGAAAACAATCCAAAGCCGTTCCAACAAGAAGTAACGGAAGTACAAGAAATAACAGATAATAACAAAAACAGTAACAACAACAACAGATAGTAACAGAACAGAACTAAAACTTAACAACATGATAATCGAGGTACAAGGAACAATAGATTGTAACAACAGATAGATTGATTCACATTGCAGTAGTAGAAAAGAAGAAAACTAAATTATCGACTGCTGACTTTATTTTCTTTGTTAATTAGCACCGCAGATATTTTCCCAAGAAGATACTTCTTGCAGCATGGTTCTCCTATTCAAATTTGTTCAAAACGAATTATGAATCATAAAGAATAATCAGATGGATCGGTGCTAGTTATTTTGTATCAAACAACATAAGAACATGTTTTATGACAGAGCTAGTGTAGTTATTATCATGAAGAAGATCAACTGCGATGAATTACAAAAGAGGGACAAAGGATTCGACTGGCGAACAAAGTCCAAGATAGAGAATGTGCAGTCATACACAGAAAATATCTAGTAATCTTAATCAGAAGTTTCCATGCCACCCTAACTTTCATTGGATACTTTTGGAGTTCCGATCACATACAGATTTGTGAAACAGCAAACTGAAATGCAGTCTATCTTCGCCGGCAATAAATAACAAAATCAGGTAAGGAAGGTCACACAATGAAAGGATCTACAAATCTGTTTAAAGGTTAATCAGAAGACTAGAAAAGTTTTGACCTCATAGGCAGAAAGATCTGATGTCTGAGTGACAATTTGAGCAACACGTTTAGGAGAGAAAGAATTTCCAGAGTCCAAGAAAACGATTTTGCCCCAGCTTTTTGCAACAGCTGAAGCAGCTTGTAAGCAAATCTGGACAAAAATATAATCTTAAATCAGCAACAGAATTGAGAGCCAAATGAGGCTTCAAAGATGAAGCATGCTTCATAAATCAATAGTCAGAAGATTTTTCCAACTTAAAGAATCAAACATCAGAAATCAGTACAACAACCATGTCAAAAAATAAAACTCGAATTATCAATGCACTCTTACTTGTGTTTTACCAGAGGATGATGTGCCAACTAGCTCCGTCAGATATCCCTCTCTTAATCCACCATGAAGAAATGTATCTATGCTGATCCATAGTAGTCTTATTCATCAGTCATTTACTGTCAAGGAAGTTTTAAAAGTATCGGGCGTTGCATTGTTACCTTCTGCATCCAGTAGGTAAGAAGCGCTTATTCTGTAAAGCATCATCCAACAACTCCTGGCCATCTACCCATGGTTGATGCTGCTTGTTAATGATAGTCAGAACCTGGGTGATCCCCTATTTTATGAGTAAAATGAACGTACAGATCATTATAGGAATACCAAAGAGCAGATATATGAAAACTACATATGTGGCAGATCAAACCTCCTTCAATCTCTCAGAATTATGATGCTGTTCGGTTGAAATCACTAACACATAAAGATCATGCAGGAGAAAGTCTTCAACTGTGGAAACAGAAAAATTAAAAATAATATGACTAGAACACAAATTGAATATCCATAAATCATTTGTTCCAAATTAACTTTCTAACTTTCTATTTGAGGGTATCCTAGAATTATGTCCTGCCCTTTAGGAACACTTCACCACTACAATTCTTAATACCTTAAGTTCTTTTATTTAAAAGATGCTTTAGGACCCACTTTTGTTCTACACAACATCAAAAATTTCAATAAGATGACTTTATCTCCATTTCTGGATCCATAATAAAACTTTAACTTTTACCTTAATAGTCGTATCCAAACCAATTGGGATACTAAAATTGAAAGAATGGAGTACAATTCAATTGTTAACGCCAGCATTACTTCAAAAGATTCAGTAAACTGTCTATTCTGGGTACAAAAGGATCAAATTCTTTTAATAATGTCTGCCAAATTCTTTTAAAAAGCTTATACACGAAAAATGGAGTTGGACGGGCGGTGTCAAGTATGAGAATCAGCGTTAAACAATCACATATGGATGGGAATCCAATTCCCCTCCCCCCCCCCCCCCC
>NC_028647.1:66116871-66169990 GCF_001406875.1 Solanum pennellii | reverse complement strand
CCCCCCCCCCCCCCCTACCAACAACAACAACCAACTCCTATACATCTTTGATATTTTCTTGATAATTGAGAAATTCTCGAGGGGCGGTTGGTGCACAGTTTGAAACCTGCTGGATAATGGATTCACTCTACCTTTCTCCATTTAAACACTAGGCTATCTGTGACATGGTTCAAACCCATGACATGCACCATTTTGTCATTTTAAAGATAGTCATCTCTTCTCACACAATCAAACCAAAATATAGATCAACAAAGAGAGAGGATAACCCCCAATATAGTTATAATACATGTTCCTCCATATCAAAAGCATAAATTTCGATCTAAAATGAGCTTCCCTCTATATGAAAGTAGTATCACTTCTCAGGTAAAGATGAAACTGGTGTAGCAGTTGCATAAGTTGACAAAATCAGTTGTTTATCTTTTAGGGTAAGTGACAATAAAGGTTGTAGTTTAACAGGACAATTTTCCCAAAATAATATCAGCATTAAGATATTGGAATGAAGTTGGCCTCTAAAAATGACACCAACTAAGTTCCCATTTGACCATAGATTTTGAGAGTAGATTTTATAAAAAATAATTTGAAAAATCTCAAGTTCCATAAACTAGCCCAAACCAACCGGCCCTCAAGTTGCACTCACAAAATGTCAAAAAAAAAAAAAAGAAGTGAAATCCCAAAAGTATTTTTTTTTTTCAAGTTTCCACTAAATCTATGGTCAATCGCTAGCTAAGTCTTAGCCCTTAGGTTTTGCTCATATTTGATTGTGAACTCAGTTATCAAATTGAGATTATTACATCAGCCCATAAGCTTCAAATCCTTAATCCACACAATATATTTATATATGGAAGATAACATGGTAGAACAAATTGTTGTTGGTATAAATAAGAGTATAGAGAAAAAGAAACCTGAAATAATGTTGTGAGAAGCACAGAAATTGCGGAAATCGGAGTCAATTAATGGGTAATCACACTCCAAATACATCAATGCCGCCATCAATTTTTCCAATTTTCTCAATTCCCCAGTTTTTCACCTTTATTCTTTGGCGGGGATGGAGGGAAGGCCGTGAAATGTTTTTTTTTTTTAAATGTTCATAGGAAAAGTAATTAAGTATTCATGAAGAATTAAGATTTGTTAATTCCGTTCGGCTAAACAAAGGATTTGGTGAATGGTAGCTTCAACAAATAATATTATATTAATTTAATATAAATTCACATGAATAATATTTTTAAAAATATGTTGCTACTCTTGATTAGTGGATTGACTCTAATAATCATGAGCTTAAAGAGAAAATAAGTTGTTTGAAGTTAAAACTTAATAACAGAAGATCAATTACTATATTATTGTAAAAACTTGAAGAGCTTGAGCATAAGGTCTAGAACAATAACGACAATTCGGGAAACTGTAGCTAACAACTTATTACATGAATCAGATGAGTTTAGTTTGGTGGTGGGAAGAACACCTCTTCTGCACTTCTCTTGGAGCTGAAGTGCTTCTGTACCTCTGGTGCAACCTTGAAAGAGGCCTGCAGAACTTGTGGGGATAGAGACTTCCATGGTGAAACCTTTCCAGCCAAGTTTGTGAACTTTGGGCTGTTACATTATAACAAATGCAAGGTTAGAATCTATTTTAAAAATAATATACTAGCATAATATAATCAACCAATGTGAATTAAAAATATATATACATACTTGGGCGTAGTGATGATGGAGAACCAATCCATGCCATCAGGGTCAGCAATCTTGGAGACAACGCAGAACCTCGGAACAATGAATAGATTACCAGGCTTGAGATGTGTTTCAAGTATACGCTTACCATCAGGGCCAACCACCTGAACTCGGCCACTGCCTCTCACAATGTAGGTCACTTGTAGGGCTGAGTCACAGGAGAAACCAGGAGAGCACATAGCACTTGCGTTCAACCTAACAAGATCAGCACCCGTTCCAACTTCTCCAACCAATGGCAAGTTCTTGGTGTTCAAAACAACCACCCTTCCACCACCCTTGATATCCACATCCAATGGAGCTTCCTCACAGTTGAGAACCATGCCATCCCTGTTGGCTTGCTTAGGCTCAGGCATTTGGAACCCTGCATCCAGCTTCACAATCCCCTTGGCAGTCTGGGAGCTAACTAGAGTCTTAGCAACACTCTCTTCTACATCCCATGCCCTGCTAACAAACTCAGTTGAGAAACCTGTGAAAATCCCATTGGAGCCGGTCAAGTACATGTCAGTAAATGAACCAGCCTTGTGTGCAGTTTTGGTATCACCAAGGAAGAGAATCACAAGTTCAGGGTCCTCTTTGTTGTACCACCATGTTACAACACCAAAAGGAAGGGCAATAGAATCACCCTTCTTAATGGCTACCACCTTTTCGTCTTTTTCCGGTAGAACAATTCCAGCAACTCCACTACCTGATCCAATGTAATGTAATTAAGACCAGGATATCACAAACAACAGGATTCCCAAAATAAATTGTTACCTTGAAGAACATAGGCGACCTTAGCGGAATCAGAGTAACGAGGCAAAGCAAATCCATTCTTTGTAAGAGCAAGTTTGGCAGCGCCAATATTTCCTTGCTTCAACATGGGAAGCTCATTAGGACACCATGCATGATAAGAACCACCATCTCCTCCATAAACTTGCTTAGCCAACTTGGGGGTTAGATCAATATCCATATTATGAATTAGTAATTGTCGGTGAACTCAATCATCACACTTTTGCTATTTATAAACTGAAAAATGAGTTGCATTCCGTTACTGATGGAAACAGTATTGTAGATGAATAAGGGCTTTGCGGAATTACAGTTTTAGTTAAACTGAAATATTCAAACCTAATTATTACTTGGCTAAACTTTTACTTAATTATTATCCACTTTAATATTACAGTTTATTATTTTTACATGCTTATCCATTCATTCACTTCTATATACTTTTATCCCTAAATTCATTTCTGTATTAAAAATATATTTTCAAAATATTTTATACTTTAATATTAATTATTCAACTATATTTTTGAAGTTATATAAAAGTAAACAATAAATACAAATAGTATAACAAAATTCTCGTTTTAATTGTTATCTTTTAATAAACTTGTAACATTCAAAATTGATAAATACTGGTGGACAACAGAAATAGGGTGCATGTTAATGTTTAACACTAGATGAAATTGCTTGCTTCGTATTAAATTATTTATCATAATTCGAGAAAATTTATTTAGCTTGCTATTCAAAAGTTATTTTCAATTGAATATTCGTAAGCTAATGCAATATTTTAATATTTAGTTTCCTAGAGTATTATTTTTGTTGATTCATATTACTTTAAAACTGAATTGCGGATTCACTTTATTTTAAATTTTACATTTCTTAAAAATAAATTTTATTTTTTATTAGATTATGTTCGAGCATGTTACTTCAATCATAGATTTAACTTTTAATCATGATCAATTACATAATAAAATTTGAATTGATAATCTTTTCATATATATATCATATAATCATATCATCTAAAACTTAAAAGATATTAGGATGAGATTTTAAAAACTTATGTTATGTTAAATTAAGTTATTTTCAAACAATATATTTATATAAAATTAAAATTTTGATATTTAATTAATTAAAACATGTCGCATGTAACTTATTTTTTTTATTGGTCTTTAATTTAATTACATATGTCATTTTAACATGTTACGTCATTTGATTGGAGACACCAAACTAAACCTTTAAAATAGTCTTTTTATAATTTAGCAAGTAAGCTCATAATAATTTATATATATATATATATATATATATATATATTTATTTTAACAAATAGATAGACACATCATAAGTGACATCCTATATGGTATTTATAAATTTAAATGTATAGTTATACGTATTTAAAAATTGAAAAAAATAAATACGAAGAAAATCAATTTAAAAGATATACTTATGCATATTGTGTTTTATTTACAAATATAAAATTAGACTTCAATTAAATTAATAGCAAAAGACTTTACAACATGGATAGTTTTTTAATAAAATTCTGTTGGAAACAAAAATTATATATATTTAATAACCGACAAATTAATTTAAAAAATAATCCACATGAAATATTTTTCTTAATTTGTTATTATTTTCCACCAATAAGTCACGTCTCCTAATCACACTTTTATTCTGTTTAGTGACAGACCATTACCTCCTAAAACTCTCAAATTCCTGATCAGTATAATCACAAACTCTTTAATTTAATTTAAGTCCTAATCGTACTAATCTTTAATATTATTAAAGTCCTAATCCTTGCTTATCTTTAATTTAATTAAAGTCCTAATCCTACATAATTTTGAAAGTGAAAATCTTCGGTCTATAAATACCAAACTTCCATTGAGCTTACAATCATCTGCTTCTCTTCTCTGTTTCTGCTTGAACTAATTACGAATCGATTCTCTAGTTGTTCTTGATTGATTAAGAGAGATATGGATGTTGATCTAACCCCAAAGTTGGCTAAGCAAATTTATGGAGGAGATGGTGGTTCTTATCATGCATGGTGCCCTAGTGAGCTTCCCATGTTGAAGGAAGGAAATATTGGCGCTGCCAAAATTGCTCTGTCAAAGAATGGATTTGCTTTGCCTCGTTACTCTGATTCTGCTAAGGTCGCTTATGTTCTTCAAGGTAACAATTTGGGGCTTTTTTTTTTTATGCTGGTAATCGTAACGGTTTTCTTTTTCTGCGGGTTTATTGTGTTTTTTTTGCTTTTATAGTTAATACTCTATTCGCGACATGGATTTTGTTGTTTTGATTTGTGGGTTCTTCTTCAATTTTTGATCTGTAGACGAAATTTTTATTTGGGGTTTCTGTTTATGAATCATTGGGTTTTGTTTTGTTTTGATGGAATTTTACTTGTTTGAGTTTATGGGTTAGATTAGTCTTTGATTGCTTTGGGTTCATCTCTGTTACTGTATGTAAATCCTGTTTTTTTTCCATAAACATTGAAACGGTGGCAATTAGAAGTTTGTTTTCATCTATACTGTTAAAACGTTTTTTCATAATTAAGCATTGGGTATTATGTGATCAGGCTGTGGAGTTGCTGGAATTGTTCTTCCTGAGAAAGAAGAGAAGGTGATAGCCATTAAGAAGGGTGATGCTATTGCTCTTCCTTTTGGTGTTGTAACATGGTGGTACAACAAAGAGGATACGGAACTTGTGCTTCTCTTCCTTGGTGATACCAAAACTGCACACAAGGCTGGTTCCTTCACTGACATGTACTTGACAGGCTCCAACGGGATTTTCACTGGTTTCTCAACTGAGTTTGTTAGCAGGGCATGGGATGTTGAAGAGAGTGTTGCTAAGACTCTAGTTAGCTCCCAGACTGCTAAGGGGATTGTGAAGCTGGATGCAGGGTTCCAAATGCCTGAGCCTAAGCATTCCAACAGGGATGGCATGGTTGTCAACTGTGAGGAAGCCCCATTGGATGTGGATATCAAGGGTGGTGGAAAGGTGGTTGTTTTGAATACCAAGAACTTGCCATTGGTTGGTGAAGTTGGACTTGGTGCTGATCTTGTTAGGTTGGATGGAAGTGCTATGTGCTCTCCCGGTTTTTCATGTGACTCAGCCCTTCAGGTTACTTACATTGTGAGAGGCAGTGGTCGAGTTGAGGTTGTTGGCCCTGATGGTAAGCGTGTTCTGGAAGCACACCTCAAAGCCGGTAATCTGTTCATTGTTCCAAGGTTCTGTGTTGTCTCAAAAATTGGTGATCCTGATGGGATGGATTGGTTCTCCATCATCACTACCCCAAAGTATGTTTGTTTTTGTACATTGTTGATGTTGTTAAATTATAATTCAGATTCTCACTTAAAACTAACTATCTTGTTATTTGACAGTCCAATATTCACTCACTTGGCTGGAAAGACTTCAACCTGGAAGGCTCTATCCCCACAAGTGCTGCAGGCTGCTTTTAAGGTCTCACCTGATGTGGAGAAGCTATTCAGCTCCAAGAGAAGTGCAGAAGAGATTTTCTTCCCGCCACCAAACTGAGTTGCTCTGGGAATTAATTGTGGCTCTCTTAGATTTACTTATCTTGTCTCCAACTATCTTTATCTTTACATAATTTAGTTGCTCTTTTATTTGGTTATAAAATTTGACTTCCCTTGTACTTTTCCAACTTTTATATAATTTTGAAATATCTATTGATCTACTCTATTGTTATGGCATCATAGACTTTTACTTTTAATGCACTTTTTTTGTGCGAACGTTACAAGAATAACGCTAGTTATAATTTTGTACCATTTGATATTAGAAAATGCTTGAATTCAACTATCAAGGATCTCATTTTAATATCAAGTAATCACATATACTAATCATATTATATTATAAAGTGGGAAGCTCCAAGATGTAAAGTTGAATTACCCATTTTATTCTTATACTAAATGAAAATATTATATTTATATTTGATTATTTTATTTTTGAAAAATATTAAGCAGTAAACTTTTTTTTACTATTAATGAATTGAGAATACTTGAAGAGTTATGAAAATTAAA
The DNA here is from genome assembly GCF_001406875.1 of Solanum pennellii. Lineage (NCBI taxonomy): Eukaryota > Viridiplantae > Streptophyta > Magnoliopsida > Solanales > Solanaceae > Solanum > Solanum pennellii. The sequence continues at coordinate 66,163,485 of NC_028647.1, read as the reverse complement.
TAATCTAAATGTTGAAGAAAATGAAGAGACAAATGTTACTTAATGAGAGCAAATATGTAGAGATTTAAGTTGCAAATTAACTAAAATATAGAAGCAGTTACCTTTACATTGCTAGAATCTTAAAAGTTGTAGATTTCAATACAATTAATCTCATAATTAATATATTAATTTATGTTATTTTCAATGATAAATACATGAAAAGAAGCTAAAGGGACTAATTAATCATTTAAAGTGAAAGTATTATATAAAACCAAGAATAATTTTCATTTTCCTCAAGTCCCCTCTCCATTTTTATGGGCTCTAAAGAAGAGTATATCATTTTCCTGAGCAGTTTTTTCTCAATCAATGTCAAAGTTAAAGGCTATTAAAATACGCTATGAACGTTGTTGGATTTGTGCAAGAATTTCAGCTATGGATGTTGTTGGATTCGTCAAAGAAATTTCTCAGTGAAGAATACACTCATGAACTTATTATTTAATTTCCTTGCTAGGGCTTAATATGTACAACACACGACATTAATTTTATGGTAAAAAATTTCTATATATTACTGATTTTACACATATTTCATTAACGTAGCACATAGCATTTCACTTATTCATTTAAATATTGTAGTTGTATAGTTTTTTGGATTTTGAATCTTAGAAATAAAAACACCATATACGATGCTTCTTCAATTTTAAGAACATGTAATTTGTATTTTCTATTTTATAACACATAATATAACTTAAAAATATTGCTAATATACCATCTTCACAAAAATATTTTTATTTATATGGCCACACACACGTGACGCGTACCCAGAAGCTAATTTACTATATTTATCATAAACTAATTTATTTTCTTTTGAAATTGAATCATAAAATAATTTCCGTATTTATTAGTATCTCGTATGAAACTTGCAAATATGACGTGTCCTGACACTAGGAGGACAAGTTGCCAAAATTATTGAAGAAGGAAAACGAGAAGAGGAAAGCGTAAACTCGCCGGCGATTGCCCTGACATCTTCATATTATTATTATTATTATTATATAAATCTCACTCTTCTCTTCCACCTTCCAAGTTCTGATAATACTCGGAGTTGATTTTCCGTCGAACGCAACTTTGAACTCCGACGGACATTCTAGAGTTTCTTCATCCGAGGTTAGCTACACATTTCTCATTTCCGGCTTCTGCACACCTGTTATAAATGAATAATATATCTGCGCGCATGCTAACACTTGTTAGGTCAATTTGTTTTTTTTTTTAAAAATATTGTTTTGATAAATAGAGCTGGTGGCGGCGGAGGCGGAGGTGATTGGATGGGATATGGCGGAGCCACCGTTGTTGCCGTTGAAGGAGAACAAGATAGCCAAAGGAACTTTTGCTGTGGTTGGAATCATGTCTACTCTCGTCATTTATGGCATCTTACAGGTCTGCTGTATCATGATCTTCACAATGTGTGTGTGTTTGATTAATACAAGCGTAATAAGCACAGCTACAAGAACTAGTATGCGTTATACATCTTGTTTTGATAGGTGTAGCTAATATAACAGTTGAAGGGTTTAGGCGTAAAGATTTTGTATGATGCCTAAAAGAAAATGAGGAGAAACAAATAGAAGTTTGATATTTATGTATTTCATATTTGAAAAGAAACAAAAAAGGAAAAGTAACTGCCTTTGTGATGTGTGTGGAGAAGTGCAGGAGGCTCTAACCGCTTGCCTTGAGTCTCTCAGGCAGTTCACTAATAATATGCACAAATGAGTCAGTAAATGACAAGTTCTCAACATATCCAATATAATCCCAAAGGTGGGAAGTAAATCACATGTTCTCTAACAATTATCTGCTAGGGGAAACTGTCTACACATTTAATAACAATTTTTAGATTTTCCATTAGTTGATTAAGAGCTCAATTTTGGTAAAGTCCAGCTGTAAGCTTGAGGCATTATCATATGGCTCATGTTTTGTCTTCTCTGTTCAGCATGGTGGGAGTGGGTACTGAAGACCTTTTTATATCTCTGCACAATTTGTCGCTTCCTAGTTTCTTGTCATTTCAACACTTCATAGAGTTTTACTTGTAATTTAACTAGAGACTCCAGTACCTAGTAAAAAGCAAACTTCTCTGATGACCACTTTAAGATCTAGTTCCTCGATTGACCCTCCTTCCCAAAGGCTTCTTTCTTAAGTGAAAATTTGGTTTAATTTTAAAAGGGAATCCCAGTAGCCAAGCATATGTTCATTTTCTGTCCTTTTCTCAATCTCTTTCTGTAGCTTCATCAGTGAAATTGCCTGCTTAACCATCCGCCTATATAGTATATATATATATGTTCAGCAGTACTTGACGCTTCTGTCCATTATGTACTGGTAAAGCAAAACATTTGTGCTTCTCGTATTTACAATTTGATGTATTTTCTATCTTCAACATGGTGGTGGAATTTGTACCTGCAGGAAAAAATCATGAGAGTTCCCTACGGCCTGAACAAAGAATTTTTTTCGTACTCATTGTTTCTTGTCTTTTGCAATCGGATTACCACCTCTGCGGTCTCTGCCGGAGTTTTACTGGTAGTGGAAAGATTTCTGGCTTTGTTCATCTACTTTCTTTTGTGTATTAAGAGCAGAAGGCTTATATAATACTGCAAATATTCTTATGTTTTCTCTAATCTGATTCACTTGTTATTCCTATGAATCTTGTAAGAACAGTTTGCAGTTTGCTCCTTTCATTTTATTCTTTTCAAATTTCAGGCAAGTAAGAAGGCCTTGGACCCAGTAGCTCCACTCTATAAATATGGTGTTGTTTCTGTTTCTAACATCCTTACAACTACTTGTCAGTATGAGGTAAACTAAGAACATTTGGAGAAAGAACTGAAAATGAGTTAAAAGCGTTAGAAGATTTATCAACTTGTCATATAACGAAGCATTGGCTGTGATGACTTCTTTCTTCAGGCTCTCAAGTATGTTAGTTTTCCTGTTCAAACCCTGGCAAAATGTGCCAAGATGATACCTGTAATGGTAAGTTAAGTTGCTGGATAGATTGCTGTAGTTGCTTAGTAACTACTGCATGCAATTCCTCTTGATCTGGACTTCTCTCATATATAAATGAATAAAGCTCTATTGCACGTGTTTGAGTTTTGGTATTGCTATTTTTAGGCTTAGCAAAAGCATTTTGTTTGGAATTATCACATCCATGATATCATATTGGTCTACTTTGAAAATCCTTTTGCGTTTTTAATTCTAGAATTTTACTCATTCTTATGGAAATCCAACTGTCTGGTTAATAGGTATGTTACTGAAGTTTATTGCAACACTAAAACTGTTGGAGTTTGCTAGGTTGTGTGTCATACTAGATATAATAAAGCAAACCAAGAACTCCTTTACCCCTGACACTGGAAAAGTCTGTTTGTATAATTTTCTTTAAGGCATCTGATAATTAGATGTCATCTTGCTTACAATGTTCTTGTGTAGACAGATCATAATTATTTAACTGTCCTTTCTAGTTGATGTTGTTCTCTTTACCTTTTCTGCTGATGCAGATCTGGGGTGCTATCATTATGCAAAAGAAGTACCAAGGACAGGACTATCTTTTGGCATTCCTAGTAACTCTGGGTTGTTCATTATTTATTCTGTATCAGGTATTACTAATATCTTGTTTTGAATTTCCTGTTGGATATTATACAAATTGCTACTTTCTCAAATTATTTCAAGAATTGTTTTCACTTTTCAGAATATATTGATCATGTTAAACATTCATAAATGATGTTTACATTTTCGTAAATATTTCATAAATGATGTGTTTTTGATGTCACACCATGGTATCATTTTTAATTACTGAAACTGTCTTCTATTATCTTTGAGTACTGCTGAATGATCTCATGCTTTTCCATGTTCATTCAGTACAAAACACAAATAACCTTCAAACCAATTTAAGATGATGATGCTGTTGACTGTTGATGTTCAAAGCTCCTCCTGGTGAATCAGCCAGTCATCCACATGAGATCACGTTATGCCTTTAATTTCAAATTCAAGAAATGATTTCTTTTGTTCAACCTCTCAGTTCTGATTATATCTACCTGCTGCTTAGTATTTCATATATCTTTTTCTTTTACATTGTTTGGCGACGGGGGACAAGTCGGAGAACTCCACAAAGGATTTCCAGACCCTTAAATGATACTAACTTTACCCTCCAAATTAACCAAAAAATACAAAGAAGATAATTCTTTGCAAATCTTTATAAAAGATCTACTTGCATCCTGAGTTGAGTATGAGAATTTCTACATTTTATGTTGCACTACTTAATTAGTCTCTGAAGCAGTTGGAAAGTCCAATGATTGGATCGGATACCTAAGTATCAATAAACTCAAGTTTCAAAGCGTAGTTTTTTTCCTAATATTGATAAAATTACCCTGAAGGCCCGACCCCTAAGTTTAACTTTCCTGAAGCTAAACTTCATGCTCTCACTATTGAAAAACTGCACAATGGTGCCCCAGTGCTTTCTTTTTTTGGAGCATAAGGGTCCTCCAAGTTGAATCTCAAAGTCATACTTTTGTGGCTGTCCAGAAGAGACTTCTAGCAAACATGTTAAAGGTTGAGCCCTTGAGTCTTGCATAAGTAACCGTTTCACCACCAAGGAGTCATGACGTCCAAGGATCCTATCAAAACTATTAACTAGCTGTGATACAAGCACTTTGATATTGCAGCACTCCTGCTATTTGGGCAGTCGTTGAGTACAACATCTCTTAAACTATGGTTTCACTAGGTTCTTAGGTGACACAGTTATATTCTTGTTTGTGTTTTATGTTACTTGCTCATTTTAATAGTGTCAAACAATCAAATATATTGAAGTTTTCATGTGCATGAGCTACTGTTTAATCTAGTCCCAAAAGTTGGTCAATGTGAACTCATATAGAATATAATTTAATTAGAAGGTATAATGGCCTTACTTGGGGAATTCAACTTTTTTAAGAACAGAAATATCAAATATGATTTGTATTCTTTGTTTTTAATTCTAAAATTAAAATATACAGTACTTCTTATTTATGACCTCCAACAACACAGAAATATAGCATCCATGTTTTAAGAACACATGCCATGTCCTCACCGTGGAATGGTTGTAGCTCTAGATGATGGTCAGATTTTTAGGTTCACTGAGATATTTAACTAAACTTTCTATTCCCTCCATCCCGTTTTATGTGACACCCTTTCCTTTTTAATCCGTCCCAAAAAGAATGTTACCTTGCTATAATTAGTAACATTTAGCTTTAAATTACTCCTTTCACCCTTAATGATGATTTTCAACCACACAAATATCAAAGAATTGTTGTTCCTTAATGCTGAAGAATACAATGTTTACCAATTCTTAAAAAAAAATATTTAAGAATTCTTTTAGACCACAAGTTCCAAAAGTCTTCCTTTTTTTCTTAAACACCGTGTCAAATCAAATGGTGCCACATAAAATAGGACAGTGGGAGTATTTGTTGTTCTTTGCAAATTGCAAGCAACATCAAAGTTCTGAGGTGTTGTGCTATACCTCCCTATAACTCTACGAGAATAGGTAGTTCTTTGTCTCCATCCTTTAGAATGAATGAAAACTACCACGAGGAACGAGATTGATTTGGAAAAGCTAAAGTGGATGCTGTGGTTTATCTTGTTAATTGAGTCACCCATTTGTTGTATATTATTACCAGCAATTGACAAGTTTTCATAGTTTTTACTGATTCTCCAAAATAAATATGCTTGCTAAAAGATTCATGTTTTTGTATATATTGGGAGCGCTAAGAATATCCCAACTAGTAGAGAGGACTGGATTAATTTTGTAGAAAGAAGCTCTAGTTTGCAGAATTCGTTAATGATGTGTACTTCCTGTTTAGTGCTTAATCCCATTTTTCCTGTAAAAGTATTACTGAGAATTTTTTGTGGATTGGCTGATAGCCATGCTTGTATCTGGCTTGTTAATTTCTAGACTTGCATTAGCTTCTAGGATTACTCCACTTGGTAACGCTTTTGCCTTTCTGTGTTTGGTTTAAGGGTGCAGGTGACATCAGTCCCTTCAATAGAGGAAGGGAAAGCACGGTCTGGGGAGTTTCTCTGATGATAGGCTATCTTGGGTATGAGTCATAACTCACATAATCTTCCAGCACTTCTAAACCTTTAGATATTGGATTAACAAAACGCTAAGTTACGGAACTGGATTTGCTAAATGTCAAGACTTGTTTCCTCAAGAAGATTGTGTACCCGACCTTGTTGAAAATTGTCTTTCAACTTACCATCTCATAATGTGAATTTGACTGATATTTGTTCATTGAAATTTTACACACTGATCGCTTCTCTTTTACTTGTTCACTGGATCATCTCACTTATTCTGTTGTATCACCAAAAGAATGACTGACTGAATCCTTTTCTAAATCATATTTACTGTCGAAAAGTATTTCTGCTTTGAAATTGTTTTTGGATCATATTTCTTTTACTTATTTCTCATTCTCAAATTTACTTCATGTCTTTCCCCTGTCAATTCTACTTTTCGATGCTGTGGTCCAACCCTCAAAGCCTAATTAATTGGTCAACTGAAGAATTGTGAAAACACCTGAGTGAAATGTAATGGTCAAAATCATAGTTCTCCACCTCCATCCAAGTGCTAATGCAAGAAAGGTTATTTGGTGCTTGTCGGAATGAAATTTTTGATGTTAACATAAACGAAAATATTAGAAATATCCTAGTTTTCACGAATCACATATATATCAAATACTCAAGGCAAACACATCTACAAATTTTACATCAGAAAGAAAATATACTTTTAGCAATTTTCATTTTCTTCAGTTTTGTTCCGTCTTTTCCCTGCCTTTTCTGATGTTTTCCGCAGGATATAGTTTTGCCGTTTTGTTGAGATAGTTATCTATTGAAGGAGCAACACCATATATTGTTATTTCCTCCTTGAAAATCGAATGAATGTTTGCACTTCGCTGGTGTCTGCATATTTTTTCTGGGATGTTACAAGCTTTATCAGTCATCTGATCTCGCAGGTTTGATGGCTTCACGAGTACTTTCCAGGACAAACTTTTTAAAGGCTATGATATGGAAATACACAATCAAATATTCTATACAACGGTCTGTTCATGTCTTCTTAGTTTCATTGGTAAGATCTAATTTTTTGGAATTGGGTAACAAGTCTTTGCAAATATTGAATACAGTACCATTTTAAAAAAGGCCTTTGCAAGTATTGAGTGTGTATTTGGTGGACATTTGAGAAATTCACTTCACATTTCCAGAAGATAGTTTGCTGAACCATTGCGTTGTTTAGAGTGTCTTCTCACTGAGCATGATATATCCAGTTGTCTCAATGTTTTTCATGTGCACCATAGGACGGAAGATTGTGGCTTTTATTGTTAGGTACCTCATTGTTGTTAATGTTTTACCTAAAATCTTTAATGTAATAATGATTTTTAAAGTTTGTCAAAGAAAATTTGTCACACACATGCTGATTGGTTGGCTTCCAAGCTTCAGCGATGTTTGGTTTTGAATGAGTTGTGAACTTACAAAAGATTTTGGGTATTGATATCATTGCACTCGATTAATTTTTCTCAAATATTTCACAATATATTTACTATAAAGGATTTATCATACACTTTTGCTTACATTATTGTGGATTATAAACTCTAGCAGAAACATCCACACACAATGCAGGCTACTGGTTGTGTCTAATTTTATACCTGCTTCCTGCTATTTAGTTATTAATAGTTTTTACCGTAGGTACTACTGGTTATAACTAATTTTATCACGCTTTATATTACTTGTGATGTTTATCTAGGTTTTATCCAATGACTAGATACTAACTGGATTCTGTTCTCTGTTTTCCATGCAGGTCTAATTTTGCAAGGCAGTCTTCTCATGGCAATAGATTTTGTATCCCGCCATCATGATTGTTTCTTTGATATTGCTCTGCTTTCAACTGTAAGTTCCCTGTAGAGTTGCTTTGCTTAAACAATTGTCCAAGTATCTGTGTTATCAAACCTTGCTGTTACTGAAAGTTGCATGTCAAGAAACCAATTACTACTTTTTTTTTACTTTTGAAATGGAGAAATTGGGAGGACGAAACTGATATTGTATTTCGGTTGCAGGTAGCAACTGCAAGTCAATTTTTTATATCTTACACAATCCGCACATTTGGTGCTCTAACATTTGCAACCATAATGACCACAAGACAGGTATTCAGAAATAGTTTGAGAGTTTGAAAAAAAAGAGAATGTCTTGTTCCCTTTAAACTAAAACTGTGGCACCTAATTAAATATGTGTAGTTGGTGAGCATTTTATTGTCATGCTTGTGGTTTGGCCATCCTTTGAGCTGGGAGCAATGCATCGGAGCTGTAAGCATGAAGCTCTCTGTGTTGATTTTACTTAAAAAAGAAAAAAACAAAGTATTCTAGTTTGATTTTTTTTTCTTCAGGTTATCGTGTTTGGATCCCTTTATGCAAGAAGCTTCTTGAAGACAAAAGAGAAGGCGGTGGCGCCATCATTGGAGATGGCTGAAACTAAAGCCCCAGGTTCATAAATAACTTTCAACCTTGAATTGAAAAATCTCTCTCTCTGCCCTGCTCAGATATAGATGTGTAAGTAGCTAAACAAGGCGTGCTATTTTTGGATTTCCATACGGAAGGCTACTTGCAAGATTTTGATTAGCCTTCCTCAAATCTTTGCTACTTCCAATAGAAGTTGTATGATGAACAATTAATTTCCATGTTTTTTTTGGCCTACTTCCAAAAGGACGTAATATGACCAATGCAGATTTCAGAACTATACAAGTTGACAAGGTTTACTCATTTAATGAAATTTTGTTGTCCAAGTATTTTTAATTGACAATGTTTGCCCTGGGGAATAAGTTCAATGTTAGACAATTTTTTACCCTTATTATTAAAAACTAGTTCATATTATTGGACTTATGCCTGAAGGTACAAATTATTTCTGAGGAAAAAAATTTAAAGAAACCATAAAACACAGGTTATGCCCTATAAAGCAGAGATTTCTATAGATTCATATTATAGTGCACGATAGAAATTAAAAGACACCTCCAGGTGTATATAGTACCTTCTATCAGTATTTGAATTTGTCTGTCTCGATCTAAAAAACTAAAATTCTTAAAAAAGTAGTAAATATTTATTTATATTATCTTCAACAAGATTCTCCTGATGCATATTATAGGATTAACTAATTTTCCTCGTCTTTACCTTAATATAAGTAATTTAATGATAGTGCTCACCGCATTAAACCGTGTGCCAAATAATTTATTATTTTTAGTAATTAATAACATATCAATAGGTATATAAATTAGAAGTAATTAATAACATCAGTGGATTTCGTGTCAAACCTTCTTGCTTATATATAGTGCCAAAATTATTAACCATAAGTTTTTAATTAATCTCAAAAGCACAAAATGATCTGATTTTTTTACCCGTTAATAATTATGCTAAAAGGTGTAATATCTTTTGACTTAATTGATACTACATTAATTTTGTGGAGTCTCCCTCCACTTTTTATCTTTTATGGGTGATTCTGATGGACATGTAAAAGTTATTTTAATTTTTTGTTTTATTCTATTTATCCAAAATTTTTGAAGAAATTTCGTATCATCACTCTTTCACTCATGACACACATGCTATATACCCAAAATTTGACATCCACATTAGACGACTAACTCATTTATGAAAGAATTCTAACATTGACATTGTGAATCTACTAAATTCCAAAGATAAAACACCTACACATACATGTTGCACACAACATGAAGCAAAAAATCCTTGGACCGACATACAATGCACATAGATGTAAAGTGTAAACTCTAGATATAGCAATGAGATTAAAAACATACAAAAAGTGCAACAACCTACAACTTGCAACTTCAAACGTTTGATGACCACAAAATGTGCCACTGCACAATCATTTAATTTAACTTTGATTTAATTCAAGAATTAAAATTTAAATTATCTTTATTTTTTTTTATCATACAAGTTTAATTTTATGCATGAATTTGTGTTCTATCAAATCATAATAATGATTACATCATTGCGCGTATAACTAAGACTTTTTCCAACCTATACAATCGAGGTATATAATAAAACAGTACATTATGCTAAAAATGCATAGATATAATGTAAATAAATGTTTATATTATCGATATATATATAAATTAAAATAATTTGTATACACATGACTTTGTACCAAACTCCCATTACCCCATGTGCTCAACTACCGGACAATGTAGCGAACTCCTTAATCCACCAATTAAGACAGCAACCTGCCCTTCAACTATGCAATTAGCCCTTTAATTAGTCTCATTAGTAATATAATTAAGTGAACAGGTAAAGCGGTTAGTCGAACTAGAATCTAGTAAAGTTGTTTATCTTTATTTTTTATTCAATAATAATGAAAACATCCTGATTCTTTCTCAAACTCTACAAACGTAAAGATACTTTATGAATCAAACAATCTTATTTAATACTAGTAAAATGTAATATCAATTTTTTGATTCGTGGTTTTGGTAATTTTATGCATTCCATACCTGATTTTACCACTAATTACAATGATAAGGAATGTTACTAGCACGTCATGCGGCATTTTCTTAAACAAGCAAGTGATTTTATTTAGAAAAATATTTATATTTAGATAATATTTTCAAGTTCATTTAGAATAATTTACTCCGCCCAGAAAGCAAAAAACAAAAACTTAAAGATCAAAAAAATGATTTTATTTGACATATTTAAACCATAAAATTAAAAAATATTTTGATATATATATATATATATATATATATATATATATATGGCAAGTTTAAAATTATGAAATTCAAAAATCTCATTACTCTTAAAACTTCGATGGGCTCAAAAAGAAGAAAAAAGGAACACTTCATTTTTACGATTCTGTTTGACAAATGACTTGTTTCATATTTATAGGACTTATTTTATGAAGCAGACATTTAGTCACATAGACTAGAAGTAGGGGTAGGCACTTAGCCATGTGTGACTCATTATATTGATACTACTATACTCTTACTACTAATTAGGAACAAGTTATTTTGTGATATGTTATTTTAGAATAAATTATTTTATACACATGATAAAATATTTTATTTTATTTTATGATACAAATAATGAGGTAAATAATTAAGAACTATCTATAATATTGTACTCAAATACAGAATGAAATAATTTTGCATTTTATTTTAAAATTATTATACCTTATATCTCACGACTTGTCTTCTAAATTTATTACTTGTTGAATTGTAGATAATATAAAAGTAATGTCCTAAAAACCTAGGTTGCGTATTAGTTGAACTGTGTCAAAACTTAGAACAGTTAACTGAATTAAGACACAACTACTTAATTAAAAACTACATATATTAATTAACGTATGATACGTGTCCATGCCATTTGATTATCCATGTTGAGGATTGTTAGATACATTGCATGTTGATGAACTGATAATTAATACATAAATTATTCTAAATTTTCCTAATGAATTATTTTTTAAAAAAAATGCAAGCATGTTTGACCGTTTCTTAGCCAACACGAAACAGTTACATATTAACCATACACAAATATAAAAGAAATAACTCATTCAAAACTAAAAAAAATTGATAACAATTCATTCAAAATGAAAAATAATTAGAATGACTGACATTACAGTACTTTCAATTATCGAATTTACTATCAACAAAACTTCAAAATTCACTATTTTGCCCTAGAAGAAAAAGACAATAACATTTTCAGTTCCACATATATATAATTGTCATAGACACTCATATACACGAAATCAATAAAATAAATGTCTAGAAATTTTTGCTATAAGTAAATTATAAATAATGTTGGATTTAGGAGAATAAGACAAACTGGGATGTAACAAATGATGCAATCATTACGAAATCTAACGGCGTAGGATTTAAATTATATGGGTTTGTTAATGATGCTGGTATCAGATTAGTGATAATTCCAATCTTATAATTATAATTAATTAATTAATTAAAATACTAGTTTAACGTGATGATAGAAAAAATCGAAATAGCTTTGTTGGGAATAAATAAAGTTTAGACATGTTCTCTGGTTTTTCATTTAGTCAAATACCTCATCCATGTGCATTGTCATTGTCACAAACTTGTTGTATCCTTTAATTCTTTTTTTATTTATTATTTATGAATTTTAATTTATATAAATCATTGTAATGTATCATATGAGTTCATCAAAGTTCTATTTGAGATCATCAAATGCATAAAACTTGGATTTATGTTCATCAAATACATACTGTGATTCTTTGACATTAATAATGTACTCTTCTATTTTATTTTACTTGGCTTGATTTTTATTAATATACATATTTCTTAAGAAGACTTTAATCAAAAGTATAGTTTACTAAATTAACGACAACTTTGAAACTCTAGATTTGGATGGGTTAGTAAGTGCCATCAAAATAAAATGGAGGACTCAACATCTCAACATACACATTTCCAATTATAATTGCAACTTGTATGAGTTTGTGGACACATTTCGTGAATATAGTAGCGGATGAACTCCATGTTTCGGGATCATATATATATATTATAAGGAGCGATTCAAAATTATTGGAGATCTAAAACTAAAATTTATTTAAAGATCTTAAACTTTTAAAAGATAATAATAAAGAGAGATCATATTGAGTAACTTGAATATCATGTTTAATATGAAATTTGTAGAGATAATTTAAAAAACAAGCGATTAATTCTCAAAGCAAAATATGAAGAAACACAATTCTTTTGTGATATGCTAATAAAAGCGACAAACAAAAATGAAAAAATATTTTTAATATAATAAACAAATTGAATACTAATTGCCTTATAATTACACAAAATACGACTCTTCATACTACAAATTTTAAATATTATTTTTCTAAATAAATTTCTTATATCAAATTAATTTATATCATATAAATTGAGGCGAATGAAATATCAAATTTATTATACTTAAAACAGGTAAAGTCGTTACTCGTTATGATACGCTTTTAAGTAAAATTGCTTCTGCTTTTATGGACCATTGCTTCGATGGGCTAAAAAGACTAATTAAAAAAAGGAACTTTCAAATGTGGTGCCTCATGACTTAGATCACTAGAATGTAGGTTAGGCACTTAGCTAGCCATGTGTGACTCCATGCCTACTTATTTATCACTCTAGATTTTCGTACCTTTTTAATTGTCATTTTATATTTTTTAAAAATTAATTTGGTTTAAAATAATAATTTTATGATTAATATTGAAAAGTCATTTTAAGCTCAAACATAATCAAACTAAATTTAGGCACGAAGTCATGTATGACTAAAGTTTAATTTTATATATAGGCCACCTTTAAATAATCATATTGAGGTTAGGCTTTATTTTTCAATGTCAATTTTTTTAGGTAGTAAGCAGATAATTTCACTTAATGATTGATCCGCTAGCCAATCAATGAAATATTAACTGGTTACATAATAAATTAGCAATTATTAAATAATTATCGAATGATATATTGATTAACCTCTATTTCTTTTCAGATGTTTTATTAATAAGAATAAATAAAAACATATATGATGCGTGTGTACGTATTTTTTTAATCCAGGTATAGAGCTACTAGATACATTGCACGGAGATAAAATTAATATAAACAGCTTTGTCCTTTAATGAAACATTTTCTTAATTAAAAAATTCATATTAGTAAAAATAACACCTTTAATTTGTCTTCTTCTTAGCCAAATAAAACAATTTAAAATCACAAGCAAACAACATAGAAAATTTCTTAGTATTGTTTGTTTTGAAGATAATTAGATAAAGGTTAAATAGTTATGCTAAGATTAATTATTTTAATATTAACTTTTATTATTTGATCTTTTGTATTAAATATAATATATATCACATAATTTTTTAAAAGAAGTGATTTGTTTAAAAAAGTATTATGTACGTTTTTAATAGAAAAAAGAATGTGAGGAATCTCAATTTATTTATTCTGAAATGATTAATATTTTACCCTTCTTTTGATATAAAGAATAATAACTAGGGTTCTGATAATATTACTAATTAGCAATCTTGATATGACTTATAGTATGAATTTTGTATAAGTAATTATACGATATTTGATTTGTAATTTTAGAAACTTGTATAATTGATATATAAGTTATGAGAATGTTGATGTGTATTAATGATCTAAAAAATAAAATAACTAATATTTGTATAACCTTAATATAACGCTCCTGCTGTTGATGATAGTGCCACGTCTCATACACAAGCAATGCAATTGGATTAGGAGGATAATAAGACAAGATTAGAGAAATCTAAGGGCAGTAGAATTATGATTAGTTAATCAATAATGGCGGTGTTAATTAATTAAATTATTCCAATCTGGAATATAAGTGTAACGTGATGATATGGAATATATAATGAGTAGGGAAACTGCTTGTCGGGGATAAACAAATTAATTTTCCTGCTTTCATGTTCATTGTCTTTGTCACTACTACGTCTTATCCTTAATTAATTAATTAATTAAAAACACCAGCAATTATAATGTTCATCAGGTTCTATTGGTGGTGATCAATTCATAAACTTGGATTTTTGAATTGATTATATCATAACTAGGTGAAGGGACGTGGTTGGGTGCATATTCTTTTTCAAAAAATTATGTAGTGTACAAATATGTAATATTATGTGAAATTAAATTTTGAGTTTAGTTCATAAAATAAAAGTTTTAGTTCAAAGAAAGGAGATTCGGTGATCAAAGCCTTATAACAATAACACTCGTTTCATTACTTATTAAGGTGAGACGTTTCCATTATCACACGTCCAGGTTTGGACATTTGGTGTGCGGAGAAATTTAATTAATTTAGGGGTTCAATATTCGGTAATATGAATCTTGTTTGTAAAACTAGGTCATGGGTCTAATGCAAGTTTAAATTAAAATTAGCTTAAAAGGAGGAAGCCAATTCAAGTTTTATAAAGATATCATTCATCTCATTAACTGTTTATGTGGAACTTTTTCATTCTTACTTCTATTCAATTTCAGAACACACGGAATAAGATGAATCTTAGTTTAATTAAGGATTCAAAACCTAGAACGATTGGCCAAATTTTATGAAATTAGAAATAAAAAAGATTATTTTAATTTATCTCTTTTGCTAATGGTGTAATTTAACCGTAGTGCTCACAGCTTAAAACCGTGTGCCAGTTGTATGGGGATATACAAAACTTTGTCAAAAATAAAATTATGATTAGAAAATATACACTGTATAAAAGTCAACAACAGTTGGGTTTATTTAGTTTCTTGGGCAGTTCACACATTTTTTTCTCTATAAAAGAAAAAAAAATTAATAGTCCTAAGAATGTATCGTTTTTAAGTTTGCTTTTATCTCATTGTTAAACCTCGCTTAATACGTAGAATAAAAATAGTAATATCGAAATAAAATTTAAAATTAATTTTAATTTATATTTAATTTGAGATATTAATTGATTTTAAAATTATTTATCTCATTAGTTATATAAAAATAATGAAAATAACATATAAAAAATAAAATAAAATAATTTTATCAACGTCTTTACTTATTCATATTGAACCATCCTTAATTAATTGGGAGGCAATAAATATTCTTCATTTCATTTTAATTGTTACCTCCAAGTAATTCACTTTAAAATTTAAAACTCAAGTTGAAAAAATCCACTATTTATTTTTAAAATATTAAATAAGTAAAAGTAGCAGTAACAAAAAGAATAAAGAAGCTAAAAAGAGAAATAGCATTATTATAGCAGCGATGGTAGATCAAAAGTTCTATTTTTGCCTTCAGAGTAATTTACCTTTCTAAACAACATTTAATTCATATCCATATTTAAATTATGGAACACGTTTTATCTTTAAACCTTAATACTCACTTCATTTTGTTTTATTTGATTCTTATATCAAAAATTTTTATTTTTTTTATATGTCCATTTTGATAAATTAAGAGAAATTTATTATTATGCTCTTTTAAAAAATTAACCTTACTAATTATGCTTGAAAAGTGTTGTTTTTTTTTTTTAAAAAAAAGAAAAATTCTAAACTAGAAATAATGACATTCATGTTAAAAGAAATATGTGTTTTAAGTCTAAAAGAATTTGTATACAAATTAAACCATTTTAATAAGAAAAAATAAAACAATTATTTTCATAATTCAACTCAAGAAAAAGTGAAAAATATTGTGACCAAGGGAGGGAAAATTATATAAAGAGAAAATGGAGTTTTATTTTAAAGTAGTACTAGTATAATTTTAATGGAGATTCCATAATAAACTTTTGTTACCATAATAGAGCTTATTTTGTCCCTTTTTGGGTACCTTTCTTCTATATAAATCTTTACAACCCCACCACTCCTAAAAACTCCTCACAAATTTTTAAGTAGTAATAATTGTTAAGAGAAAAATGGAAGAAATGGCTTCTTTATGGTCTTACCAAGAGGTGAAAACACTTTTTCATTTTCTATTTTGTTTATACACAAATGGTGAATCAATCATCTACTTACTTGTTTTGTTTTAAACTTTGCATCATACTTTACAATGTAAAGGTAATGTTTGTGTAGGTAGACTCTAATAATTCTGTTTCAATTCTTGCAGACAATTGATGAAATGAGACAGAAACTTGCTTACACTAGTCTTGAACTTGAAAAGATGAGTGAAGAAATGATGAAGAACAAAGAGTATGTGAAGCAATTAATCCAACTGTTGAAAATGGTTTGTGAAGAAAGAGATGAACTTCAGAAACTAGTTGATAGTATGAAGTCAACAAAAGCAAATTCAAGTATAACTGATCAATCCAACAGCAACAATTACTATTCATCCCCTGAATTGGAATATTCCAATATAAATTCAAATCCAGTAGAAGTTGACAATGTTATTGAAAGTTTTGTTAAGGGGAAAAGTTTGCCTCAACAAGGGAAACTCTTGCAGTCTGTTGTTGAAGCAGGGCCACTTCTACAAACACTTTTAGTTTCAGGACAACTTCCTCAATGGAGGAATCCACCACTTCCCTTTAAACATCTCAACTATCCTGCTTCAACATCTACGATAAACTTTGCGAATTCTTATTCTGCTTCCTCTTTGGAAAATCACAGCTTCACTCCAAATATGAACACTACTTTTGTAAAGAGACAAAGGTTGCATTAATTTATGTTGCTCAGACGGACTCTTCGGAGTGCAGGTGGATGCCTTATATTTCAAAATTTTTGTACAAAGCATTTTGTAAATGGAAAATATTGATCAGCATTAGCTTTTGATGAATTCAATGAACAGTAATAATATGAATTTTGAATTTTCATACTCAAACTTTGTCTATAAGTCACCCTCCATTTGGACTCTTTGTAAATGTAGACTGACTGACTTATCATTTTTTTAAACTATTCTGACAGCAAAATTCTGAAAGCATCTTGGTTGTTGCATAAATGGTGACAAAGTTATCAATATCTAGTATCTTTGGTATATAATGAAAAGATTAAAGATACCAAAAGGCGATAGAATTTGATCAATCCTATTTAAGATGGAGAATTCTCTTTCTTCATTGTCCCGGAATGGTAGAGACCTCTACTTAAATGAACTCGTCCAAAAGTTATTTAGTGTTAAATTCTTGGATTCATCACCAATACCTTGTTTGTCTATACTTTGAAATAACCGTCAACCATACATGTCCTCAACAGTTTTTCTAAACTTAGTATTCTCTCCAATTACTAAGGTACTAAACTAAGTAACTTGTCCTAAAAGGCCTATCAATTCAATTCTTACAAGTCTTTCCTGTTGAAATTCAGAATAGCATGTCTAGTCCAGACTCCACTCCAGGGATTGGACCTTCGCATTGGGATCCGCTACTGATTGTCTCTGTAGGGATAGTTTGTTTTATCTTTCTGCTATTCAGTTACTTCAAGATTATACAGACGCGTTGCTGTGGATTTCTAACCGTGCATTTCTACAGAAATCCAATTCAAAGGCGTCCACTAAACGATCATATTCTTGAAGATCATGATTCACAGCTCCAAAGTCGTGGTTTAGACTCCTATATTATGCATTCACTACCAATCACTCAGTTCAAGAAGAACGACAAACAAACTGCCACACTAAATAATGCAGATTGTGCAGTTTGCTTGGGTGAATTTCAAGAAGGTGAATGGCTGAAACACTTACCTTATTGCTCTCATGTCTTTCATGTTGCCTGCATTGACACTTGGTTTCAGATTCATTCAAGCTGCCCACTATGCAGATCAAATGTGTTTAGTGTCAAAATGCAGCAAGGACATTCCATTACTATGAACACATTACTGGAAACTCTGAGAAGGGAAGATTTTAATCGGGAACGATCAGTACACAACGAGGATATCCGGTCACAGAATCATTCTTTCTAGAGTTGTAGAAGGAAGCACTGATTAGTGGTTTTTCCATTTCCAATTGTGTCAAACAATTACCTGGTATGTCTCTCAATCACTACAATGTATGTACTAAGTGCTTCAGATTTCTTTCTTCTGGTAAAGAGCTTCTTGAACAAGGAGGACTTCGATGGATATCATACTATTGTATTAGCAAAGACAAGCCCACATGCACGAGAAGATGTTGATAAGAGACTAGGAATTCTTATAAGAACATAGCTAGAAACTAAGCAGCTTCATCCTTCACTTCTCTTTCTGGTTGTCCATGAACGTTAATAGTCGGCGATGTACGTTTGATTCAGCCAAACCAGAAGCAGATTTTAACAACTTCAGAGCATACAAGTGAAAGATATATGAAGAACACATTTTAATTATTAATTCTTTTATCCTTCTTAGCAGAATTATTCTGCAACAGGAGACGAAAAAGAAAGAATCAGAATAACAAATCAATAGAAACTAGACGCGATAATTGACTGAGTAAAACTAGGCCAATCAAACTTGAAACACAAATTACACCAAACTAATTTAAACTGTGGTCACCTGAAGTTTGTAGCTCCATTGAGGTAAACGTTTTGGTTTAAGCGTATCGACTGAAACTCACATTTTTCCTTACTTCTACTGTTTGTTTCAGTTGGTTGAACATAGTAGTAGTTGGAACTTGCAAAATCTCTCAAAAGATGAAATGAGATACAGAAATTAAGGTAAAAAGAGATCATTGAGCTTTTGTATCAAGAAGGTATTTATGTATAATGAGTGCTTTAGTGTGTTTTCTTTTCTGTAATTGGAATATATCTCAAAGAATAAGTTGTACAATAAAAAAATGTGAATGAAGCATGAAACAGATGAATGTCTCTCCCTCCTTGAAAGTAATCTGTACTTACTCAACTTTCATTTCTTTCCTGGGATGGATCTTGTTTCTCCAAATTCCGTTTGATTGACGCCTTAATAGGTCCTTGTACATCAGATCCATATATGTGACCCATCTTTGTTCTTTTGGTTTCCAAATACTTCCTGTTCTCATCTGTGAAGGGTGTCAAAACTGGTACCCGTCCAACGACTGCTAAACCATAGCCCTTTAAACCCGTAAATTTTGCTGGATTGTTAGTCATTAGGCGCATGGTACGGACTCCTATATCCCTTAACATCTGTCGCAATCAATGAAATCATATTCTTCCATTAATTAATAGTTAGTTACTCTAGTAGTAGAAAATAAGCACATGATCACACTAACCTGTGCGCCAATACCATATTCACGAGCATCTGCAGCAAAGCCGAGCTCTAGATTGGCTTCAACAGTATCATGTCCCTCATCTTGCAAATTATAGGCCTGAAGCTTGTGGCCTAAGCCAATGCCTCGTCCTTCGTGGCCTCTGAGATAGATAACCAAACCCCTACCAGCTTCCTCAATCAGCTGCATTGCCAAATCCAGCTGATTACCACAATCACATCGTCGTGATCCAAAAATATCACCTGTCAAACACTCCGAATGTACCCTTACCAACACATCTTGACCATTTCCGATATCACCCTGTTGAAGGCTTTGAAGTTTAAAGGAATTCCAGATGATAAAATTCACTAAACACTAATAATTGACACTATCAAAGGAGAAATCTCTGACCTTTACGACAGCTATATGCTCCGTACCATCAAGCTTTGAACGGTAACAGTATGCCTCGAATAATCCCCATTTAGTTGGTAAACGTGATACTGCAGTTCTTTCAACAAGCTTCTCCCTCTTTCTCCTGTATCTGCAAGCAGTGAAACATGACATACAAATAAGAAACTTAGCCATTGTTGCTTTCTCAAGCTTTAGTACAAATTGAAGGCTGCAATACGAAAAATATGTTAATGATTCACCTTACTAAATCAGTTATTGATACAATCGGAATCTTGTGGTCCAAGGCCAAATTTTTCAAAATGTGCATAGAGGCTATAGAACCATCATTTTTATCAACTATAGTTGAAAGAACAGAAACTGGTTGCAAGCCAGTTGATGTTACTAAATCAACCGAAGCCTCAGTATGACCAAATCTTCTTAAGACTCCACCATTCCGATACTTGAGAGGAAAAACATGGCCTGGCCTTATGAAATCTTCTGGTGTAGAAGTAGGAGATGACAATGCCAGGACAGTTTTGGCCCTATCCGAAGCCGATACACCAGTAGATGTGCCCTTCTTAGCATCCTTTGCATAATTAAACATGGTACTTCAGTAAGTCACCAATACACAACAGCTTGTAAAATTGTTATATTTATGGTATACTGCAGCCTATCCAGTATTACATGGTGAATAATTAATACATAGCAAATCATGGTATTAGCAATACACGGACAAAGCATGATTGAAGACATAACTACACCAAACGAAAACCGTGCATATATAAGAAGTAATCCCAACATAACTAATATCACTATTACTAATATACCTTATTCAGTACTATTCTTGTACACTCTACCAGACAAACGGCTTCTAAGTACATTACAACAGTTTTTGTCTATGGAAGGAAGAGAAAGGTAATATCATATTACCACTGTGATTGTGAAGGATGGAGCAGAAGATTCATCTTGTTTTTCAGGTGACATCAAAGGAAGATTAAGCCTCTCCAGATCCTCTTCTTTCATGCCCACAGAAATAATGCCTGAACCATGTCTCACCATAAATGCAATTGCCTCAGCACTAACAAATGATGCTGCCATGACAAGGTTTCCTTCCACTTGTCCACTTTCATCATCTACAACAATGACAAACTGACACATTTTCACAATCATAAGTTCTACCAAATTAAAATGAAAATCTACTACTATATATGAGTCATAAAGAGTGTGACTGTCTCATTAAAGTTTAAGTTGTTAGCGAGTACATATCTTCAACATATAGTCTCACATAAATTATGTTTTCAGGTATCACATTTATTTTAAAAATTGTTTTTTTGAGGTACCATGAGTGAAATACTATTGAAAAAATATATATATATATTTTAGAAACAAATGCAAACCATGATAAATCGATATGACTTCTTCCGATCGATCTTATACCCTACCGAATTGTCCTGTCCGATTACTCAAACATCATGTTGTACTTCATTTTATTTGAAAATCAGTGTTCAATTGTAAATTCAAACTTGAAACACTCACTCTTGAAGTTGTTTTCAAATACGAGAAGTACATTCAACCATGAACATTATTCCAAACAGTTTTTCACAGAAAATATCACCAAACACAACTATATTGCCAAACCTCGACTAAGTCACGGTTTTTCAAAGATCACCACAAACATGTTTGACATTCAAAATGTAAAGGAGGGTAAAGCACCAACCTTTCCTTGAGACAATGCATTAAGTGCTTCTCCAATTGAAGAATAGCCTTTAGTTGGACAATCAGGATCACCCTCTGTTTCACTCACAAAGAAATCAATAATTATTTCAGCACTCAATAAAGATCCATTCTCAAATGGAGTCTCAGCAGCCTTACATGTCCAAGTATTCAAATTGGGAGATGATAGTTTTTTTCTATACTGTCCAATTCCAACAATATTATTATTATTATTATGTGAATGACCAAAAGATTGATGATGAACATTTGAACTAATGAAGATTCTTGGAACTAATAGCTGATTAAACAACACACAATCCATGTTCAGAAAAATTGTTGTTTTAATTACAAAGAATGTTAACTTGGAATTTTGCAAGAGAGTACCTCTAGTTTTATGATCGTCTTATCCAAAAAAAAAAAAAAAAGATTTTGAACGTAGGTGGACTTATAAGGACCACATAATTAATTCCCTCTTCCATTTGAGAAAAAAAAAAACTTACAACTGTTAGCTAGCTAACTAACAAAAAAAAGTTTGTCTTGTCATATTCAAGGCTTATAGAAGGTATTTGACTCTTATCCAGTTGGAAGATATAATAATTCTGACTAATTTAACAAGATGGTTTGCAATCTCCCTGAATTAACAGTGTTATACTTTGACATTAGCAAGTTTCTTCTAGTGTCAATAATAATTATGTAATATGGAGCGCGTAATTTTCCCTAGCTATAAGTAGAAAATGCTAGCGCAAAGGTAGGTCTCATAGATAGCTTCTTTGAATGATTATGAGGTTGAGATGTCGAGCCTCTTTCATTTCTTATGCGTTTGTCTTAATTTCCTTTGAAATCCACAATGATATACATGAAATTGTAAGTAACACGTTGAACATATATACTTCCTCAATAACATGATGAAACAATATCATTAACCATAGAAATAAAAAATCAAAGTGTTTGTTTTTCTTTTGGTCCAATTTTTCTTTTTATATAGGACCATTATTAGTATTGGTTTACAAACCTTATTGTGATAAAATGATCAAATGGTAAACTATCGCTTGCAGACAACTCCACGTCCATAAATTCCGCTATTGCAATTCAAACTTGGAAGCTCTAAGTTCTTTGAAGCCTTAAAAATGTCGGATTGTTCTTCATTTGCTTGAAACCTAGCTACAGAACAATCAGCATTGAAGAGTCCTGAAGCTGCAAATTTTCTGTCACCTCCCATTATTGGCATCAAAACGCCCATCTTAACTTTGCTCACGTAGTCCTTCTTATAAGTTTGGCCTAAAACACCATTCACTTCATCACTCAGAGATACAAACTTGAACCCAAGTTCAAGATGAGCAAAGCAATCATCACTCGTTATCCCATAGTTATGTACCCGTGATTCATGCTCTGTAATAGGCACAATCTTGGCTGTGATCGTCACAACATTTTCTACATCAATGACAACCTCGTTAGTATTGCTAATTCTTGTTATTGAGGTCTTACGTACAGTTTCAGATTTCCAACTCGCGCCTTCACTTTCAGGAAGAAATATTGGTTCATCGTTGAATTGAAGGGCTAGACGGTCAATGGAATCATCCCATGTTGATGTTTTTAGTGCGGCAACTGAGATTTTGTGAGTTCCATAAAGGATACCAATGGATTGTACCCAAGTAAAGTCTCTCTTCATGTTCTCGTTTCTCCTTCCGATGAAGTGTGCATTTATGTGGAATTCAGGGTCTGAAACAAGGCAAAAATCTTTGTCCTTCTTTCCATGGAAGTAAAAGGTAATTCCATCTCCACCGATGAATCGTGGATCTTGGCAAACTGCTCCAGGCTTGTCACATTCTACACAAATAAAGAGAATAAGGCAAAAAAAATAGAGAAATTGTTGCAAAAAAATAGGGAAAATTAGTAGTAATACTTACTGCAAACGGGCTTGCAAGAGACACAATCGACTTGACAGCTCTCGGGGCAAGAGGCAGGGCATGCATGCTGGTTAGCATAACAACTAGGGTAGTACTTGTTCTTGCACTTGACCATCTTAGGTGTGGGTGGTTTAGGAGTGGGTGGTGGATAAGCCGGAGGAGGTGGAGATGAGGGTGGCACTGAAGGTGGTGGAGTATCTTCCTTAGGAGGAGATGGCGGTGGAGTATCTTCCTTAGGAGGAGATGGCGGTGGAGTATCTTCCTTAGGAGGAGATGGCGGTGGAGTATCTTCCTTAGGAGGAGATGGTGATGGTGGAGTATCTTCCTTAGGAGGAGATGGCTTAGGAGTATCTTCCTTAGGAGGAGATGGCGTGTCTTCCTTTGGAGGAGATGGTGGTGGAGTTGATCCTTTAGGAGGAGATGATGGTGGAGTATCTTCCTTAGGAGGAGATGGTGGTGGAGTTGATCCCTTAGGAGGAGATGGTGATGGTGGAGTATCTTCCTTAGGAGGATATGGCGGTGGAGTGTCTTTCTTTGGTGGAGTTTCTTTCTTAGGAGGAGATGGTCGTGGAGTGTCTTTCTTAGGTGGAGTTTCTTTCTTAGGAGGAGATGGTACAGCTGGTGGAGTTTGTTTCTTAGGTGGAGGAGATGGTGATGGTGGAGTATCTTCCTCGGGAGGAGATGGTGGGACTGAGCCATCAACACAAATAGGCTTGCAAGAACGACATTCGGTTATGCATCCATTTGGACAGAATTTGGGACAGACATGAGGAAGATTTTTACATTGCTTAATCTCATCATCTGAGCAATGAGAATGGCTTGGATGATTAGCTATTCCCGGGGGAGTCGCCTCTGCCAATGCTATAAACATTACCATCACAATCCCCAAACCCACAACAATAATGTGGCCGCTTCCCATTGCTCTTCTCTAATTGTGTTAGAATGAGTGATGAAATTTCCATTACTACATCCCCCATTTTATACTAGCCAACTCTCATTCATAATTGCATTATTTTATTACCAGCTTCCTTTGAAAGTTGCCTTTCTTTTCCCAAATACAAGTTAGTCGCTAGAGTGAACTATTATTGTCTATGTTATGTTGCTACTACATTAAATATATGGTATCACTTGGCCATAAAGCTAGTACTTGCAAAATTATACTAGTAATTATCTGTAGGTGTACCTTTCCTTGAACATTGGAGTAGCTTCTTCAAACTAATTAATTAAAAGGAAAACTCAAAATGAAGAAATAAAGGTCTCTGCATGGCAGGAGAAATCATTTGATAAAAAAATGTCTACAAATCTTTTGAGGAAAGGAATTGGTAATGTGGGTTAGCTTGGATACATTTTCACTCAAAGAACCCTATTAAATTATCTTGTGAATAAAGGGATTAATTCACATGCGCAAAGGTTTACAACTCTTTTCTTCTATGATAGGATGCATGCATGATTGATGATAGATACATTATTCAAACTTACTTACACCTATACGGTATAATTGAAGATTGCTGTAATGTTCATTTCCCTAATAAAATTTTACGTCTTATGGAAAATAGAAAAATGAATCACATAAATATATATATATATATATATATATTCTTTTTGTGTTTGATATATAAATAAAAAATAGTATCCTTAAATATTTGTATATAATTGAGACAAAGAGGTAGGGGGTGGGCACGGGGATATGGTGAAGATAAAATGGTGAGGACACAATCAATATATTTTTATTAATACTGGCTTAATATATTATGGTACTTATATAGTACTTGTTGTCTTGTTTAAGTGGGTAATTCTCACAAGCATACGAATGTTAAGTTTCTCCAATAGATATTAAACTAGGTTCAGATAAACAAATTATATTTGAACATTCATCAGCAGAAAGTCTGTTGATGGACCGTGGGACGGAATAGACAAGGATATTGATATTTCATGTGATTAACTTACTCGCCTTTTATATTGGGCATGTCTTTTAGTACATATAATGGAATAAAATAATTCCATGACTGATTAATATCCATAACAAAATGTGAAATAAAATAATCCACATTTTGTTTTGAGACTTTTAATTTATTTGAGTTTAATTTCATGGACTCTCACGTCTTCTTTGTCTTGTGATATTTACCCAGCTTTGATCGGCGTTGCTTGAACAAGTGCAGATAAAGTTTGAACCATAGAAGAGGGTATAATAGAAGCAGAACCTGAAGTTAGAAATGAAAAATGAAGTAGTATTCTTTTATGTTTATAACAAAAAAATAACATTGACATAATATATATCCATGCTCTTTAATATGGCATTAGCTAACATCTGGATGTACATAAATATACAAAGTTGAACAGGTATATACATATGTATTATGCCACTTAGGATGCTTATGTCTACTTTATACAAGTTTAAGTGTCTATTTATGCACATCCAAATTTGAAAAGCTCATTTCTGTCTATTTCACATAATTAATATAATAGTATCGGTTAGCGCTCATGCTATGAAAAAGGAAAATGATGCACTTAGTTGAATGTTGCGTTAATATTAACCCAAAGGAATTCCCACTTAATACTCTCTTTTTTTTCTGCCACGTTCTAGAAATCCTAGATCTGTCTCCGCTCTCTAGGCATTATCCAAAGCAAGCCCAGGTCCTTTATATGAATGACGCACCAATATCAACTAGAAACGCTGACCCACTTGCGACATTGCTACGTAGCACAATTCAAGTTGCATTTCTATATTTTAAAGTTTCATACAGAGTAAGTGCCTTATCTTATCCGAGAAACAAAGCTATATACAGAATGAGCCCTGAAATTCGTCTAAAGAAATGGGGAGAGAATTGATGCAAAAGTAAAGCTGAAGGAGGCCATTGTTATGGTGGCAAAAGCCAAAGTTATCTTTCGTCACTAAAAATCGTTTCGCGTATTAAAGTTCCAGCAGAAATTACTCTTTGTTTCAGGATATCGAAACGTACCTTGACAAAGTTATAATAACTGAAAGGAAGAGTATCTGCATACAGATTTCTCGTTTTAATGAATGCAAGTGCCTGGTACATAAGCCATACTGCACAGAAATGAAGTCGAAGATTTTCAGATTTTACACATACAAGACAAAGAGACCACAAAAAGAAATGGATGAAATAAAATACTATGGATGAAATAAAATTAGTTTCAACAAAATTGTAGCTTACTTTCACCAGGTCCGACTCCAACGGGATACAGTAGAATGAAAGCAGTGTACCTAATAGGCAAAAAACATATTAAAAACCAAAAAATTTCCGAGGAATATAATATACTCTCTCCTTAGTAACTAGAGGCATAATTTTCTGCAAGAGAATTCGAACCTGAGGTATGTGATCAAGTACGGTGGACTGCCAATGCAACTCAAAGCATAGTGCGAGTATCTGATCACCTGCATTGAGTAGCAAAACAGGATCATATAATTGTTTAAAGTTTATCATCATGCAAGATCAACGGAAGATGATCAAAAGGATGAAGTGAAGACCAAAAGATGGAAAAGTTAGGACGCAACAGGTAAATATTTGGGCCTGAGATTAGGCTCGTAAAGCTTAGAATCACATTTAGAGTTTGTGTTTTTCTCAATGTTTCACGTTTCAGTATAAGCTATTTAGGATAGCTTTTGCCTAAAGGTGAGCTTTTGGCATTTCAATTTCAGTACACTTTCCCTAAAAGTACCGCTTATACATTACTGTGCACTAAAACGTTGCAAATTAATAAGGATAAAGTGGATACGGTTAGCTTTGAATCACATAGTGTTTTTGTAACCAAATGGATATTGTGATACCCATTCAACCACTAAGTCACCAAACCGGTACTCTATAACTAGTAGGATAGCTTTAGGAGTGAAAACTAAAGTTGATAGAAATGAGCCGTCATTATGAGATGTGAAAAATGTTATAGCATTATTAAGTGCTTGGTCTAATGGGAGATAGAACTTATGCAGACATGTCAAACATTTTTAGACTGTTAATTAAAATTGTTAGTGTGTGGACATTTTAATATTATAACTCCACATTACTTTGCATTTTCACTAACAAAAATACACCACAGGAATAGGAAAAAAGAGTTCGGGAATTTCAGTTCGAAGTATTGTTGTGGAAGTAGAAACAAAGTCATTTAACTTCCTTGAAGATGCACTGAGTTTCTAATTATGACAATTTATATGTTTTTCATATTAGAGTAACTAATGGAAAAGGACTTGAAGATGGAGGGAGTGACGGGTTTTAATTATCATTAGTTGGTTACTTTTGAGGCATTCACATTAGTTCGTTGTTGCTACTGCTTTGATGTATCAAATTCCTTTTCTCAAACTGCTTGGAAACGCTTTATCTAAAACCGAGGTTCTATCAGAAACAATATAAATATCTCTACCTCTGCATGCGTACAGTGCACTCTACCCTCCCTAGACTCCACTTGTGGGATTACACTGGTTATGTTGTTGGTTACTTCTTAGGAAAAAAACAGATTTCCTGTGAAACAAAGTTGACCAGTTTGTTGGATTAAGGAGATAAGCATATGAAGACGACATAGGATAATTAGTATAGTACAGAGGAGAACAGAATCTTCCTGCCATGATACAAATGGTAGAAATGATTCTGAGAATTGCCTAGAAGGAAATACACTCATGGTTGAGTAAAACCTATGACGTAAATTCTACATGTATCATCTTTCGGTCATGTGGCATATGCAGCGGATCAATTAAATGCAGAACTTCTCAACAATCTTATTCCCTTCAGTAACTGAATAAATGTTTTTCAATTTCAAAGTAGACTCCCAGCTAAAAAGTACAATATAAGACAGAAAACTGAACTAAGAAAATACCTCTACACAATATAGCAAACTGTCAATCTACCTTTCTTGGCCTATGGGATAAGATTAAGTGTAGTTTTTGTTCTTATCCGTAGAGGTATTGTTACCACATGTGTATGAGTAAATATAGCGACTTCCTGTATTTTTGTACAATAATATGAATCAGACAACTCACATTGTGGCCTACCTCAGTCCTATTTTACCGTTTCTTTCCCCAACTACTGTCTATTTCGAGAAGTTAAAAAGATGCAATATCTTCAATAAATCAGGTCACATACACTTATCTAACGGAGGGATTAACAAGTGAATTGAACAGCTGTCTCACAAGAAGGTAGAATAATAAGTCAGGTCACACGCATTTATCTCCAAGTATGTACATTTATCGCCTTTTTCCTTATCCGTCACTTCTCATCACTACTACAAGGTTAGACTGACCTCAGATCTGCCTTGTTAGCAAGTACAATGCACACCTACAGAGTTAGTTCCACAATAGCTTGTCGAGGGGAACAAATGACGAAAGGTACCTCACTTCGATGTCTAACCTCTAGAACATCATGATTTTTCTAATCATCATTTTTTTTCTTTGTTTTCTGCTAACCACCAATTTTCTTGTGTAAGAATTAGTATGTACATTTCGTATAGCAAAAAATTTGGTTGAAATCTTTGACCCATTCCATATATATATCCCAACTATAGATAAACGTGGTTCCGTAATACTTTAATCAATCATAAATACACTCCTTGTAGTCCCTTACATTTGCTCACTTACATCAAAAGTCCATCCAGCACAATTGATTTCTTCCATTTCCAGCCATTGCTTTCAATGGGAGTAAGTTCTAAAGTTATTTCAAGGAAGTTCCACAAAGATAACGGCTTAAAGTTCTAAACACATGAATCAACTAAATTAAGAAGAGGGGAAGAAGTCAAGGAAAAAAGAAAATGAGAGTAACATGTAAGAAAGGCGAAGAGATGAAGAAAATTAACTCACCTCACTTAAGCTCCAAGAGGAAAACGTTATGAACACTGAAGGCGAGTCCTGGACCTACAAGAATCATCTTTGTGTTCACTACTAAATACTAATGCTAACAACGAACAGAAATTAGCAAAAAGAAAGACTTCATTTCATTACTAAATTTCCATAAATCCTGTTATTGTCACCAATAATTAACCCCGCGACAATACTATGTAAAAAAAGAGCAAGTACTCTATGTCGCTCGAACTCTTCAAAAATATCACCAGATACGAGCCGGATCCTCCAAAAGTAGTGCATTTTGGAGTATCTGACATGGGTGCAACAACGTTTTCATGGAGTCAGAGCAACATAGCATATCATATTCGAGTAGCTAATGCATAAACATAAGTGTGATTTGATACGAAAGATACAAAACCTCAACAATTTGACGAACAATTGCTAGCAAAAAATGAGTTCTTCCACTCCATTGCATCAGAGGAAGCACTATCCCACTAGGAACAATCCCTTCATAACCCCCCAAAAAAGCAGGAATCAGAATATGAGCTAGCTAGCTAGAGGCAGAGCCTTGAGCCAGTGTGTTGGTTACAGATTCGGCCAAACTCAGTAACTTTGGTTCAAAAAAATTTCTACATTGGATATGTACAAATTATTATTTTTGAAGCAATAACTAAAAAAAGATAATCAGAATTCCAAATGCTGGCTCCGCCTCTAGCTACCTATTGTCAAATGTAACCAATTAAAAATACTTTACCAATAGCTCCATGTATAACTTCCAAGAATGCACAACATTGCAGCAAACCTAAACCATAAAGATCACAAATTTACTCAAACATAAAAAATGGGATGTTTTTTTGTTATCTTTTTCTTAATGAAATTGAGATTAATTAAGGAAATAAGTAATAAATTGGAACTCACAAATTAGTTCACCAGCAGAAGCATAAGCCTCAGTGACTGACTTGGTGGAAATAAAATTGCTCAAAATTCTAAAAAGGGCTAATGTCCTACATTTTCATGTCATCCATCATCACATATAATATGAATATAATTTTTTAAAAATAAAAATTGTGAAAGGGAAAAGAAATTTACCATCCAAGAAACTGAAGAAAATTGTAAGAGAAGAGATAAAGTATCTGCAATTTAGCCATTAGAGATAATTTGGTAAATCCTATGGCATATACTAAATTTGGTCCTCAATTTTAGCTTCAATATCAACCAATCGTACAACAACAGGGCCCACTAAAATATCTTGATATCCAAATAATAAATACAGCAATTTTTATTCGTCATAAATTTATGTTTTCATATTATTATATTACATTAGTTATGCCTTAAAAAAAGTCATAACCAGTTATGTCGCCTATTTCCTATCGAACTTGGTAAAGGCAAAATCATGACGTAACGTAGTTTCTCCCGAACTCGTGGGGATAGAGGCAAAATTTCAATTTTAGAACGCATAACTTATATCGTAAAAGATATAACTTAATTTTGACAAATTTTATATCAAGACAAAAATTCTCTATAACTATGCTTTGCAAAATTAGGTCAGATAAATACTACCTAACTTATGTCGCATAACTTACAACTTATATTGAACAAGGCAAAATTTCTCTAAACTTATGCCTAATAAATTAGGTCACGGATAAGAATTCTTTAATCAATAAATTTTAATTAAATGAGCGACATAAATAAAATTTTACAAAATACTATTTGCTGGATTATTTGCATAGTTGGTCAAGTTTTTTGAAAAAATATTTCAATAGTTATTTCTTTCTGAAATAAAGTATTTATTGTTTTAAAATCAAGTCAATAACTTGGCACTAATTAATGGCATTGTACACTTCAGCGTAAATAATTGTAATGGTCTCTTTATATAGTCAGTGTTTAATTAGTGTGTATTATATTGATTATACACAAAATCTATACTAATTATACACTTTAGTTTTACTAAAATTATTATTGATTATACATTCTGCGGAGCTGTTATCTAATGTACAAAATTTCTAAGCTTAACTTATACTAGTGGGAGTAGTATGGCATGGAAATTGACCCGAGGGTACATAAAAGGAGTAGCCACACTTTCTTTTCGTTTGGTATTCGTAGCAGTTTGATTAAATTTTAGCTCGTACTCGAAAGTTTCATATTGAACAGATAAATTGTTCATTTTTACTATTATTCTGCTACCAGGACACTTGCTCCCAAGTTGTAGAGTTGTTAAATTCTTGTATCATTATCATAATAAGTTCATAACTTTTAACAATAAAGATAGTGGCTTTGTCTCTAGATATTAAGTTATATCATAAATTATAATGTTTTTTTATATGATCAATGTATATATAAAATTATATATTAAAATGTTACTCAAAATTTATGCAGTATTGAATTTTAAAGTTAACTGTTACATAAATTAGGAGGAAAAGGATATGCATATATAGTCATAGAACCACTTACCACTTCTAGAAAATTAACAAGAAGCTAATTGAATTCTTCCTACACATTATTCAATTCTATCCACTCCTATCGTTTGTCCCCTTATTATTTTTTATTGCTTTTGATGAGTAACATCTAAATATCACTAACCGCTCATGCTTATCACTTTAATAAAAAGTTAATATAGTACTTTTTTTAACTTTTTTTTCATCGATTAAATAAGTGATACTAACACATTGTATATGATCAAATAGTATTATATAAAATGAAATTAAGAAAATAATAACTATTCAATCACATAACTGAGTGTAGAATAGTACATAACTTTATCATTGTGACCATTTATAATGAATGATGAATACTATATTTGTGTGATAAAGAAAGTAGCTACGTGTTTATGTGGTAACTAAACTATTCCTCTTTGAGTTACTGGTATAAATAATCATAGTCTAATGCACAAAGGTGATTGGAGAATATATTTTCTATCTTTTTAATCATCCAATCATGTCCTTCCGTTTTGCCGTATCAAAATGAAAGTTGTGCTAATGCTAATAGTAGTGGATTACAGAGTTAAAATCACCACTAACTCTAATTGCATCCTAATCAGATCCCCAGGGGCGGAGTTAGTACGTTAATTACAGATTCAACATAATTTAACAATTTTAATAAATAGAATTGGAATCAAAATTTGAAATTTAGTATTTTTATGTTGTCGAGTTATAAACTAATAGTTTATATTATATATTTAATGAATTTTTTGAGTCAAATATAAAATTTAAACTAGCATTATTAAATTTGAATGAACATATATAACATATACACTAGATAAAAGATTTGCTGGATAGCGAAAATATTTCACATTGAAACAAACTTAAAAGTCAAAGAAATTAAATCAAAGCATCATGAAATGGCTTCAATAAGAGACTTAATTTTAAAGCACTACTACTAATCCTCTTAAGAGAGGCCTAGCACCTCCTAATCATTTCTTATTTTTTTCACCACTACTAATATAGTAATATACAAGTTAAAACTTAATATTTTTCTTGTAAAACCTATAACAAACTATAACAATTTTGTTTTTGTTTTTTCTTTTCAAATAAATGAACTTCCTAGCAATTCGTCTTTTTTTGGTCCTCAATTTAACCATTTGATATATGAAATCTGTTGTCTCGTCTAATTCAAAGTCATGTTCCTATCGAAAGTTATTCCAATCAAAATCTTTCCAAAGTGACTCTAGGGAATAATCCCATAGGGGTGAAATGGACCCCATAATTGGTTTATTCATTTTTTCTTCATTTTCTTCTAACAATTCAATATCTTTCCAAATTTCATCCATAGAGTAAACTTTCATACTTTTTCCATCTTGTTCTTGATCACTAGATTTCTTTTCTCCTTCAACTTGCAAGAGCTTGAGTCCACCCGTATCGTAGAAGTTTCTTTCATTTTTTTCGTGAGTGATTGAAGAAGAAGAAGAAGAAGAAGATGGAAAAACAGAAGACTTTTTCCTCTGTTCTTGAGCCTTTTTCCTCATATGAGTTCTCCAGTAATTCTTAATTTCGTTATCAGTACGTCCTGGTATTTTTCGGGCAATTCTTGACCATCTAAACACAAAAATAAAAAAGATAACATCATATATATATATATATTGAAATTAAAGAAAAAAATCATCAATAAATCTAACCTGAAGTATGACAAAGGAAATTAATAATCTTCATGTTTCTTGTTGAATATAACAAAAGTTCAACTTAAAATATAACTATGATGCTTGTTGCTAACAGGATCTCCATTCCAAAAGGAAGGAAAATTATAACTAACAATCAAAAGTAAAATGATAAATTAAAAAAATAATAATAATAATAATAAAGTATAGTTTGAGACGTGTAAGGATATTAAAATATATTGCATAAACCACGCTAGAACTCCTCCATATAACATAACAATAAAAAAAGTACAAATAAATTAAAATTAAAAAGTGAATATTTTGAATTACCTATTTCCCCATTTGGAGTGAAGTTCAAGAACAAGACGTTCTTCTTGAGGAGTCATTTTTCCATGTTTGAGATCAGGATTCAAATAATTAACCCAACGTAACCTACAACTCTTACCTGTTCTTTTCAACCCTAAAACATAACATAAACACATCACAAACAACTATACATAATTAAAATTAAAAGTAATTAAAGAAGAGATTAGAAACTTAACTGTTAATTGGGATAAAAGATAGAGAGACTATTTTTTTCTACTAATATTTATACCTATATACTATGATGTTTTTTTTTTATAATTTGTCTCCCGCCAATCACCTTAGTTTCAAACCTGAAACTTTGGCAAGAAAATCCCATCGTCGATCTCCAAATAATTTAACATAAAATAAAAGCTGAACGTCTTCTTCTTCTGTCCATGGACCTCTTCTCATTATTTCTTCTTGCACCATCTTTTTTTTTTTCTATTAATAATAATACTTTCTCCTTTTTTATGTGTGGTTCATATTAAGGCTACTTTGATATTTATACTACGAATAATTGCCATCATGGAGAGTTTTTCTTTTCTTTTTGCCTTGTGGGGTAGGGACAATTAAACGAGAAAAAGGCGAATTCAGATTTTAAATATTTTAATTTTAGATTAATTAGAAAATTATAAAGAATGTCTAAAAAAATTTATATTATTATAATTTTGGACTAAGTTCACTTTTGTTGTTATACTTTTTATTCGAAAATATCTCTATGGTTACTTAATTAGGTCAAAATTCAAAATTTAAGGGATGGGGGCGGGGACAATTAAGTGTATATTAACCAAAGTTAAAGAAACGAATTTAGAGTTAAAATTTCTTATATACAGACACTGTAATAATTTTAAATTAATTTATAAAAATGAAGTTTAAGATTTAAATATGATAGAGTTTAGACTTTTAAGTTGGTGGTTCTATCACTATTTAATGAATTTTTCCTAAATTTTTGCAGAATATTATAAGAAGCAGCTTTATAGTTTCTTTTTTTAAAAAAAAAAATTTGATATTTGCTTGGACTACCTTTTATATATCTTTAAATATATATAATATTTAATTTATGTTCTATTAATCAATAATATATGATTCATTTTTCTTCAAAATAACAATTTATATGTGAGATCAAGGAAATTTCATAGGCTTTTATATATATATATATATATATATATATATATATATATATCATTTTTAATTCAAAAATAAATAAATTGTGAGTCTAATATAACCAAACAAGTGGCTCAACTGTGTGCAGAGTAATGTTGCATATGATGAAAGCCACTAACATGAAATACCAATATTGGTGATCATAAAAGAAGATAAGACAATCGTACGTGGATGTTACTTTCATAAAATATTTGCTCTCAATTTAATATTTAATTTTTCACCGCTAAATAATTATTATTTTCTATTCTATTTTTATTTCTTTTTTAAAATAATATGACAATTAAATAATAGTACAAATGATGAAAGATATAAAAAAACTAGATGTACAAGTTAACGGCTAGTACAATTATAAACACTAATAAGCCTTAACACACGAAAGCAAGGTAACACTCCACTATACATCTACTAATATTCTACCTTGAGACGTGCTACTCACATCCTCTTATCTAAAGTCATGTCTTCAATAATCTAAAGTTTCGTCATATATTGTCTAATCACCTCTCCTTAATACTTTTCAGGCCTACCTCTCACTTTTGCATCCAACCTCTCACACCTCCTCAATGAGGTTTTTGCATATCTCCGCTTTACTTATTCAAATTAAACCATCACAATCTCGCTTCTCTCGTTTTGTCCACCTTAGAGGTCACTTTTATCTTACTCCGAATAACCTCATTCCTAATCTTATCGCCCTTAGTATGTCTACACTATCGCAACATTTTCATTTTCGCAATATGCATCTTTTGAATATGTGAGTTATTCTGCTTCGTTTCAACAATATCGGTATAACCATCACTCTACAGAGTTTACCTTTAAATTTTGGTATTACCAATTTATCAAATAAGACTCTGAAGACCAGCCTCAACTTTTACACTACACTTTTAATACGATATGTGATATCATCATCGATATCTCCACTTACCTACATACTTGAGGTACTTCAAATTATCTTTCTTGGCGATAGTAAGCCTCACTTCTACGCCTTCATCATGCATGAAATCACTAAATCTGCACTCCAAACACTCCATTTTGTCCTTCTCAATCTAAACCCCTTATCCTCCCGAGTTTGTCTTCACACTTTTGGCATATCATTAACTACGATATATATCTCTTTAATCAATACAATACCATCCGCAAATAATATACACCAATAAACCTCATCTTAAGTACATCGCATCACTTCATTCTATCACTAATACAAATATTGTTCAATAACTCAATCACTTTTTTAAAAAATATTTTTCATCAAAAAAAAAATTCCTTTGGGTCTAACACACCCTTGGTGAATATCTTTTCTCAAATTGATAAATACCAGGATAAAGACTAGTTTTTTACTATGTCCCTTGACTTCAGCTAAGGCCATTTAGTGTTACTTAAATGATGAATAGGATCTACAGAAAAATAAAAGGTGAAGGAGCTACTGGTCAATAGAAATACTTTTCTTTTTTTTAAAAATGGTTTCTCCTTTTAATTATATTTTTTTGATAATTTTTAATTTTATCTTTTCATATGATATATCTAAAATCACAAACTTAAAGACATTTAGTATTAAATGCATGCATAAAATAACCATCGTTTCCTTACTCATATTTATTTAATA
This sequence comes from Solanum pennellii, assembly GCF_001406875.1. NCBI lineage: Eukaryota > Viridiplantae > Streptophyta > Magnoliopsida > Solanales > Solanaceae > Solanum > Solanum pennellii. Next base: position 66,126,905 of record NC_028647.1, on the reverse strand, counting down.
TAAAACAAATCAATTTTCCAACAAAAAATATTGTACATTGTGATCCCCCTCGTTCATCCATGTATTACTAATTTTTGTACTACAGTCTACAGATGATAAATTAATGGTTTTACATAATTAATGTGGACATAATTTATTTTCGAATCAAACAATTTGTTGATCATATAATTTCATAGCCATGTAAATATCATGTCATATATACTCTAAGTTACATATTTTATAAAAAAAACAAAAAAAAAACGGACAAGATAAAAAGAAATCAAAGGAGTAATAATTTCAAGAAGGAAAAAAAAGTACTCCTTAAACCTCTTTTTTTTAAAACAAAAACTTTTTGGTATGAGAAACCAAACATGATTACGTTACAACACATAATGTTAAAAATCAATATGATAAGAAATATATAAAAATGGAATATGGGATCATGTAATTAGGAGGTGTGAGGGTTGACTATAGTAAGTTATAAGAAAGGTAGAGATAGGCCAAATGAGAACTGAGGGAGATGATTAGTTATGATATGACATATCTTCAATTTATTAAGGACGTAACTCTATATAGGAAAATTTTAAAATTGAGAATAAGGTAGAAAAGTAGTAGGTAATTAAATATGTATAGTCTTTATGTGGGGGAGACATGGGGTCAATCTTCTCTTCTCATCTTCTCCTTAGTTAGTAGTATTTGTGTTATTTTGATTACTCTTTTTTATGTAAATAATCTATTAAAAATAACTTTTCTATCTCACAAATATAAAAAAGAAATTTATATATATTATATATCTTTCATAAATTTCATTTATGAGATTACACATTATATTGCTGTTTTCGTAATTCAGAGCATGTATAAGGAATTGTTAGGCAACAATAGTCAAGAATTTATATATGGTTAGTTCCACATGGCACAACAAAACTGGGGTATATATATAGAGTCAAATGGACACTCAAATTGAAAGAGGGGAGGTATAATTTTAATGGATGGGATAAAAGATGATAAGATATTAAATTCTTAAAATAACATGATAAAATATTGTCATTTAACCTTCTCTAAAGAATTAAGTGGCCAGGAATATTTATAGTAATTTAAGTGACTTATTTTATTGTTGAATGTTGATGTTACATATTTAGTGTTGATGTCACGTCTATGCACTAACATATAGTATAGTGTAAGTGGTCTAGTGGGTAAGAGTTGTTTTTATCTAAGTAGTAAACTTAAAGATCCCAATTCTTTCTTCTTTTTAATTTAGTGTTAGCAATTTATTTTTAAGTTTCGATTAAATTTACATATACGATATTGTACAATTTATTTGGAAGTAGCGCTACTAATAAAATTTTCTTTATATCTAAGATTGAAATTCGAAACTCCTTAATTTAATATGAAACGATCTCATAATTGTCCACAAACTCATGTCGATAAAGATCCCATTTCCTTGGTTGGTAGGGTATACATATTACTAGAAGTTTTTAATGATTGATTAAGGTCGTTACTAAGTGATTTGGTTTTCTGATTATATGAATGTTTTATCAATATTTCTTTTCCCTTTCACATTGCAATCATTATATATGACTACTATAGCTTGATTAGTATCATAATTATAAATTTATAGAGTGTATTAACTTTTTAAATCACCATTGGGGATTTCTAAGGGTTGGCTCATAATTTAATATGCATTTTTTAGTAAAGCAATGGAAGTTAAATCGAATAGTAAAATAACAATAAACCTAAATAACTATATATCCAATTGCTCAATTTTAAGTAGCCAATATATACATGTATATAATCAACATGTTATCTATGGATATGTTGATCAGGAGCTCACTGACCTTGATTTAAAAAATAGTAAAAAAACAATAATTAAAAAAAGCAAACAATAAATCAGATTGGTTATTTAAATAAATGATTACTACAATATCAATTCCTTTATGCATTTTCGAAGGGCAAGTGAGAAGAGGCAAATGGGATTGATAACATCTTAATAAGTTTTCCTAAAATGAATCATCAGATTGCGAAACACGAGTCCAATCAGACTTTAATTTGAATTTTATGAATTTTAAACTTTAATAATTAATTTAAAAGATAACAATTATGTTTTAAATTTAATATATACATATTTAGTGAACATCAATATAACATTACAAATATACTATTGAAATAAACTTTACTAGATTCTATGAAATCAGCATACGATCTACTAAATAAGCTTTATTGTAGGAAAAAAATATATTTCTATCATATCTATTAAATTTATTATATTTTTTTTAAAAAATAATGTTCTCTCCTCCCACTTCTCCTTTTTTCTCCACTCTTTCTGATTGATGTGGATGGTACTTAGAAGCAATCGACTATCAATGTATATTTTGATATCAGATACATATATTTGTTAATTGTGATTATATATATATATATATATAGATGAATTTGTGAAATAAAAATATAAAGAAGGATAGAAATAATAGAAAGTACCCTAGATATATGTAAATCACATTAAACACACTTAAATATAGTTATTTAGAATAAATTACACATAATTATACTTATACATAGTTACCTAGCAATTATTTCAACCTATAGTTAGCCCCAATAATAATGTGTTTGAGTTTAAAAAAAAAAACAGCAAATCCATATCCAAATCTAAAAAATTTAATAAAAAAGCCTTTTTCCACCGATACCTTAACAATTAATCATATAGAAAAATGTATCGTTTTTAGCTGCATTTTAAAGCACACAAAAGATACAAATATTTTATCTATTTTTTTATTTTTTTTTGAAATTGCCTTTTTGGGACAGAATTTCCATACACAGCATCATCAATATAAGAAGATAAAGATAAAAACAATTAATTATTCCTTTTATCCTTATTTGAATATCAGTGTGATAAGAAAGATATAAATATGATAACAATTAATTGTTCCTTTTTGTAATGGATTAGATTTATGAATTAGGATAATCGTCTTATCGAAGTTGCCATTCTTGGGTGTCATCCATCACATATTGTGTATGCTTATCATTTTCATCCGTCTCAATTTGCATTACACATCTAAATTTCGTTATTCAAATAAAAATGATATTTTTCTCAATAAATTTTATTTAAATATACTTTTATAATTTGGTATCACGAAAGTCAAAGTTTTGCTAGCTATTAGATACTTCTACCTCAAATTTTGGACACTTTCATGCTTGTGTTCTCAAACAGCAATTACATAACACAAAATATATCACCTCCTTTAATTATATACATCTCATCAATCGAAACAGATACAAGATTTTATAATTTATGGACGATAATTTGCACAGTCAAACAAACTTACATATTTTAAGTTATATAATAAACGCTTAAAAATACATCTAATAAACTTTTTCAAATTTTTAATGAGAAACATTTTATAATATATTTAAACATTCAATCGTAACACGTCGGGTCGGTGCATGAATGTGTTGATATTTGAGTAGAGAAACACAAAAAAATGGAAGAAACAATATATAGGGCACGTTGCTGCGTACTTTGGGAATGGGAAATATAGAACATCTGGAAGATAGATATATCCCATGTGAATATTGGTCCTTGAATTACTCCCTAATTTGGACATTTTTGCCTATCAAACACATGCACCTCCTCGTTATGAATTACAATGATGATGATTCACACATGTATTTAATATAAAGTTTTTTTTTTTTAAAAAAAGATTTCTAATGAAAATGATGCTTCGTAAGACCCATACCTAAAATATTTGGAATTTTGTTGATAACAAGATGGTGTACTTTCCAATACAGAGAGATATGTTCCTTTTACCCTAGGGATGAAAGGTCACTACTCAAGATTTATTTAATGTTTAACTAATTGACAAATAGTTCCAATTTTGCAAACATATTTTTATGTTTAGATTGAAATTAGCAATAAGAATTTTAGAACAAACAATTGGTCCTTACAAATACATCCATAGACCAAATGAACATATATCACAACCAATTGAATACGATCCTGCTATTAACAAAGGTGGAACCAAATTTTTTAGTTATGGCTTCTGAGTTACGATTATATTAGTGTATTATATCTATCAAATAAATATCTCTCTATAAATATATATAATAAAATATTGATTTACAATAAACATTAATCGTGTTTTATTTACATAAAATAAAAGTCAAAAGTCATACAGAGTATACACTAAATGTACATTATGATACATGAAAAAACTAAATATAACTATATACACACTATTACATTATGATATACCCAAAAAGCTAAACATAATTTAACTATACATGAAGTATATATTAATTATTCACTTCTGACCAACTCAAAATCTCCTATACAGTCTCAAATTTTAAAATGAAAACATCTCAATATTTTTAGTCTTTTAATATATATATATATGTGTGTGTGTGTTTGTGGTACATCTACGATCTAACTGCACCACATTCGTATAAAGCCAAATCCGTCATTGCCCTGCTGAGCTTGCATCACCTTGACTCAGGTTTTGATTGTGTCACGATAAAGCCTAACTATATTTTCAATTTCAATTTGATCTAAGATATGTTCAAGCCCCTCACATTAATTTCACTCCTAATCATATAGGTATTTGGACATAAAAGATGTACCTTTTAAAAAAAATATAATATTTCAACTTGATGCAAATTTGAATTAATCAAAATTCAAGGTAATATCGAATGATAAAAAAACAAAAAGTTGCAAATACGGTAAAGATACGGTAACATCAAGGTGCAGATAATATCGTACATTCTTGTCCAATTTAACAAAAGATCTGCCTTGTGAAATCTCCTCAAAAACTGATTGGCTTCATGTTTGTTTTTAGTTGGAAAAATTGATTCGATATATATTAGATGGACGCACCACATCCCTCCGTTCATTTCAATTTACGTGATATTGGTTAATTTGATACAATACGTTTAAGATTTTTTAAAAAAATATTTTTTAAAATTTATGGTATAAAATAAGTCATAATTATTTATGGATTTATAAATCAACTCATTAAAAGTAAAATAGATATTTTAAAGTTAAATTGTTACTAGATATAAATGTATTATTTTCCTTAAGACTAACTAATTAAAAAGCACAATATATCACGTAAATTGAAACAAATGGACATAAAGTATATTACTAATATTAATACGAAAATTTCCAAACATTTGGGCCAAGTAAGTTACTTTATTCAATTACTTTAGAGAAAAATACGTTTTTAGTAACATAATAATCATGGTAGGATTTAGTCAATGTTTGGTGAAGTATCACAAAAGTGTTAAGTCAACTCTTTTTGAATTAATTTGAATTTACTCCGACAAGAATCAATAAGAATTCAAATAAACTAAATGTTATAAAAATCAAACTGCTTAATTCAAAAATACTTTATGTATCTAAAGTGAACTAGAAATGTGTACCAGAAATTTAGAGTAGACATAAATCATAAAATTAAATTATTAAATCAAATCAAAATTTAAAACTTTGATATTTGATATAGATTTTTAATTATCAATTATGAAATTATCAAACTCTAACTTTAAAAATATCTAACTAAAATCATAAAGATAGGTTAAAGAAAATAGTGAGAGAAACATAATCAGAAATCAAAAAAAAATGTAAAGAATTGTAGAAATTCTACTTTCTCCTCCCTCTTTTTGTTATACATGTCATCCTTATTAAAAATAAATATTCTAAACTAATTATTATTTTAAAAAAATAAGTATATTTAGTTGTTTGCACTTTTACCCTAGATCATAAATATAAAAAGATACAAATGACATAATTATTAAATTGGAAGAAATAAAAAATAGAATAATATATTCAAATTATGACAAGGAAAATGGATTTAAAAGAAAATAAGATATGAAAAAACAATTTAATTATGCAAATATTTCTATTATAATTACTAATTCTCCTATATATTTTTTTATATGTTGTCTCTTTAATAATGAACAATTTCATACTAGATTTTAAATTATATATATATATATATATATTTTTCTACTAGATATATTCTGAAATACATATTCACATAGAGACAAGTAAAAAAGATAGATGCGTATCACACAGGATAATGAATATGATATATATATACCATTTTGAATTGTCTCAAGCACATTACATAAGTCACTTCAATATAAAAATTTTAATCACCCACCCCCTGTAAATAAATAAATTCAGATGAATTAAAATCATAAAAGAGAAGAAAATAATTAATAGAGTAGAAGACAAGTGAAATGAAATTTGTCATATAGTTGTTGTCTGCCGCATCCTATTTTGAAATCTCTGCTCCCTCCCTCTGTTTCACTAAATTAATCCCCCGGCATTCACACTTACAAGCATTTAGCCTCGTAAACACATTCCCTTCATCTTCTCTCTCTATATATACACACACACATCTTCTTCTAATTAATATAAAAACCTATGGCGACATTTGTTAGAGCAAAGGACCAAAATGGGAAAGATAGAGAAACTAGTAACAAAGTTTGGATTGAAAACCCAAATCATAAGCTCAAATCTGAACGCAAAGTGCCTGTTGTTTATTATCTCACTAGAAATGGACAACTTGAACATCCTCATTTCATGGAAGTTCCAATTTCTTCCCCTGACGACGGACTTTATCTTAGAGGTACACATACATACTTAATTTGCCAGAGTAATTAATTGATGGAATTTTCACCATGGACTTTTCATTGTCATTCTCAGATGTCATCAACCGCTTGAATTTTCTCAGGGGAAAAGGCATCGCTTCCCTCTATTCCTGGTCTGCCAAAAGGTCAATTACTTCTTCTTTTTGTTAACTATGTGATATTAGCATTAATAAATGTGAAGTCGTGCTTTTCTCTGCAATGCAGAAGCTACAGAAATGGATTTGTGTGGCACGATTTGGCGGACCATGATTTTATATATCCAGCACACGGCCAAGAGTACGTTCTCAAAGGATCACAACTTGTTGAGGGTGCAACAACTCTTTCCACATCTAAAAATCAGGTCTCGGAAGTGAGAAAACTCAGCGAATTCCCGGCTGTATCACGGCGGCGCAACCAGTCCTGGTGTTCTGCCGACTTCCACGAATACAGAGTCTACAAAGCAGAGTCGTCCAGCAACGAATACTCCGGCAAAGCCGCCGCCGATGCGTCCACTCAGACAGACGATCGCCGTCGCCGGCGAAGAGAAATTGGAATTGCTGAAGAGGAAGAAGAAGAAGATTACCAGTCAACAGAAGTTAGCATTTCACCTCCGCCGTCTGATTCAAGTCCGGAAACACTTGAAACGTTGATGAAAGCCGATGGTAAGGTAATCGTACGTCCAGAAACAGATGAAACGGCTAATACTAATGAATCGAATGGGAAGAGCAGAGGATCTTCCGTGTTGATGCAATTATTATCGTGTGGGTCAATGTCGTTCAAGGACTGTGGGCCCGGTGGTTATGGAAAAGATCATGGGCTTTCATTGATTTCCCATTACAAATCGAGGGTGCCACGTGGACCGGGATTGCATTCGGTGGCAGAGATCACGGAGCATCAGGGAATCACAAAGCTAGAAGATAAAGAAGAGTACTTGAGCGGAAGCTTAATAGAGACAAACAAGGACGAATATCCAGCTCTGAAAAGATCTTCATCATGGAATGCAGATCGGTGAGTATTATTACTCCTAATACATGATCATACTTTGCTTCCTGTCAAACTGTTTGCTTGGAGTCATTTTCTCAATAATGTTTTGTTTCATTCAAACAAAAATAAAATGAAAGTCATAAATGTCACAATCGATGATAAATATATATACAAATTCAGTACAATAACACAGATTGTTTTCTATGAACAACCCTGAGGCCATAACATACATTCAAGTTAAAACTCAATCGATTAATAATACAAACATCTATTCAAGTTTTAACTAATTTCATAAAGGAATTACTATGTAGTTGTTAACGGGATTGAGTTAAGAAAATAAGGAGTTTCATTCAAATCCTCTTTGTTAGGAAATTACCCTGATAGATATGGAATTTCATTAATGCCTTATCGTGTATACTAGGAGTTGGTTTTCTAATGATTTACAAACTTGTTTTTAGTTTTATAAGTTTATTTTTACATATAATGTCATTTTCTAAATCCTCGGAAGGCATTTTCATGTGGTTAATTAATCTACCCTGACATAGGAAAAGAACTATTCAAGACAGTAATTTTTCAGAAATATCAGTTTCTGCAATTTCTGATTTAAGGTGATTGAGCATTTATTATTTTCCATAGGAACAAAAATTAGCTGGAAATCAAGTTGATATAGCATTACACGTCTATATAATTATTAACTAGCTTACATAAAGGGCAATTCAGCAGTGATGGGTAGCAGTATAGTTTGTGAAAATATTTTGTCCTGTTTTCATGATTGAAAAGTACAATTTCCTCTTGTAACTTTAGTATAGGCCATAGGTACTATGTCATAGTCAAATTGCCTTACAAAGTTTACCTAATTAATTGATCAACCTTAATAACTTGGATGTAATCTTTCATCTAGATACACTTGTGCAGAAAAAAGAAAAAATTTAATTTAGTATTAAAGCATTATTGCTGCCCGTTGCTTAGACTCATTCTTCTAGCTACCTATAGCTATAGGCTATTAACTGCTGCATAAATCAAACTAACCTCCGTATTCTCAATGTATCATTTATAATTTCTTATTACTACTATTCGTTGCTGCATTTTGTTTTGTATCCACTATGCTATCTTTATCAAAAGCAGTACTGTTGGTAGGAATTAATGAAGGTTTGAATGTATCATATCTTTTCCAGACTCCGCTTGTATTGGATTCTTTCGTAAAATAAATTAACTATACTGGGGTTGTTTTTGGTTTGCAGGAGTGCAAAATTGGAAATAAGGGAGAAGGAGATAGAAGGGGTGAGAGCAAAATGCATTCCAAGAAGGCCAAAGAATCAATCCAGCAGAAAGGAATTAGGAAGAAGCATTGACTTGTCTTGCGTTAGCAGTGGGGCAAGTATTTCTAGTAGTAGCAGTAGCCAACATGGTAGCAAAAGGCTAGTGGTTCCACCCCAACTGTAGATGTACAGCTAAATTAAGCAATACTAGTTTAAGAATGATCAGTACCATTCACCTAAACAAGTATGTTGTAAATACAATGGAATTAGCTATAAATTTCATCTGCCAAATCACTTGAAGTTAATATAATTTTGATAATCTATTATGACTAGCTAATTCGTCAAAATATGGAAAGTGAGACTGAAATGATCTAGAAATGTGAAGTGAAAATGCAGGATCTGATTAGTCAAAACATGACACAACTTCAATTTACGGACGACATAATCTTAGAGGACACATATTAGAATAAAGCGTTTGTTAAGTAGATGAGAGTTATCTGGTTTATTGTTCCATCCTAGTGTTATTTGAGAGTTTCCCTATTTTACTATTTTGCATTTGTCTCGACTTCTTTATTCTTATTATTTTCTCTTCACAAACTCTTTTGTAATGCCAAGGGATAACACACATGAGCTTAATTAAAGAAAAGACATTTGGCAGCTGAGACCTTATTTTGCGTTAAAACATTATTATATATGTGACTTGGTCAAATTTCTTGATATTATGTTGACCTTTTCTACCATCTAGAAGTTATAAAAGAAAAAACTACTTTTCTACATAGCCTCAGCATCGATTAGAAGAAGACCTATGAATTGTTTAATCTGAAAAAAAAAAGAGTTGTGTTGACCTTTGGCTCCTTTTTTAAAAAAATAGAATAAAAACTCGTAAATGGCGACAAATATGACTTGTAAAAAGTGGAAATTCAGAAGAGAAATTGAATATTTTATTACTCGTATAAAAAAAGTTAACAGCTCTACCTTTAAGACCTTTGAATAATTGTCAACATTGTCTTATATCGATGCAACAAGATTCACCCCACTTCACAAGAAATAAAGTTTAAAATATATTAATCATACAATACAAATTTGAAAAAATCAATTAATTACATAAATATTCCTACAATATTTACTTAAATCTCTTTATAATTTGAAATATATATATATATATATATATATATATATATATATATATAT